>NC_133658.1:637160243-637351250 GCF_037893015.1 Macrotis lagotis
TGTTTTGTGTCATCTATACATCTTTATCTAAATCACATATAAAAGAGCTTAATGGTATGGACCCAGAAAGGAGTCCTTGATAACTCTCTGAGATACTTCTTCCAAGTTGACATCATTAGTGAAAGAACATTGCATCCTGCCATTAAGCTAGTTTCTAAACTCCTGCGTGATCTAAAATTATCTACATGCTCAACTAGTTAATAATTCCCTATCTTTTCCACAAGAATAGTGTCATAGATGGGCAGCTAATTGGCACAGCAGATTAAGCACCATCCCTGAGGTTAGAAGGATCTTAGTTCATATCTAGTTTTAAATGCTTACTAGCTGAGCAAGGTAAGTCACTTAAACCAAATTACCTCAAGATACAAATTGTCTGAGAGATTTTGGAAAATGTCTCCTTAGAATTTTGAATCAACTATACCATCAAGTTTTTTTGGTATCAACTAGTTTTGATGAAGCTTTTCTGCCTCTTTGTGATTACTGCATCCTAGGCAACAATATCTTTAATAATATGTCCTAGAATTTTTCCAGAAACCAAACTCAAGTTCCTTGGTGTATAGTTTGTAGATTTAATTCTCAAGTTCATGTCCTCTACAGAGTCTTCACTCTGTTACTTTATCCAATTTATACCATTCTTCTAATGCTACATTCTTTAGGACTTATACATTCAGGTTGCATCATAGTTAAAATATGCAAGTTTATTTGCTATTGCTTTTGTACATATGTTTATCTAGTCTTCCAAATCAAACTGGAACTGATTGGAAAGTAGGAACTCCTTCTATTTTATTAACTGGAGAAGGTAAGGGAGAGGGCAAGGGAAAGAAAGACAAGTTTCCCATAGCATTACAGGGTAAGGATTCTGAAAAGAGTGAATATTCAATAAATATTTTTTTGCTTTCTGAAATCCACAAATTCAATTGCACAAATATTTATTAAACACCTCCTAAGAACAATGTAATGTGCTTGATGTTAGGGATTTAAAATGATTATGAAAAATTTCAGAAGGCAATCCTAGATCACCAAGAAACAACAGATTTAATAATAATATCCATAGATGAATTATCTTTATGATCTTACTAGGCTACTTACTATAGGGAACTAAGGAGATAAGATGATTTGCCTTAGTACCTGTAGACATTAAATATCAGAGGTTGGATTTAAATCTGGGTTCACTTCAATAGCAGAAAAGAAACCCTAATTCCACTTGGTGCTTCCATTTATACTCATTTTACCATGTCATCTCATTGGTGTCATCTTTTTCTTCCTATGAAATTATATATATATATAATATAATATATATATATATATTATATATATATATGTATATATATGTTCATTCATTTCAGTCATGTATGACTTTTTGTGACCCTGTTTGAGATTTTTCTGGGCAAATATATTAGAGTATTATCTTTTTTAAATTTTCATCTTACAGATGAGGAAGTTGAGACAAACAGGGTCAAATGACTTACCCAGGGTCACACAGCTAGGAAGCATCTAAGACTAGATTTGAACTCAGGTTTTCCTGATTCTAAGTTTGGTGCTCTATCTACTGTATCACCTAACTCCCTCTATTTACAGATTATTCCTACTATGAGGTCTCTACTAACAAATATTAATAAAGTAATCTCATATGTAGTGTTTCAAATCTGTAGCATCATATTCTCTACTTAAAAAAATAATAGAAATATATTTTCTCTCTGTCCTACCCAATCCACATTTGAAGAAAAATTAAAAATTTTCTTGTAATAAAAGTGCATAGTCAGAAAAAAATCCCTCAATAGCTATCTATCTATCTATCTATCTATCTATCTATCTATCTATCTACCTATCTTCTAATTTTGTACCTTAAATCTATTACTTTATAAAAGATAACATTTTTCCTCATCAGTAGTCTGGAATCATGAATGCTCATTGATCTTAGTTCTTGCAACTTTCACAGTTGTTTTTAATAATAGTTTTATTGAATAATTTTTCCACTTAATTCTTTTCCTTTACTGTATCATTTTATAGAAGTTGTCAAAATTGTACATTTCAATGATTACTGATATTATAGTATAAATTATTTGTCTAGTTTTGTTCACTTCACTCTGCCTCAATTCATGTAAGTCCTTTTATGTCTTTCTGAAATCAATGATTTTCCATTCCTTGTACTATATACCACAAATCTTTAAGCCTTCTTAGTTGTTAGACTTATTAGTTCTCACTTGTTACTACCTTAAAAAGAACTACTATATTTACATATGTATATGTATGCGTGCATGTCTCTGTGTGGCTGTGTGTGTATATGTGTATTTATATGAATGACCTTTTCCCCTTTATGTGATTTTTTGGGGAATAGATTTAGCAGTGTTATTTCTGTTGTCTCCTTTGGCACTCATACACTGTGTTTGGGGGAATATGTTGAAGGAGAATAGTAAGATATTTCTATGTTCTGGAATGAACAAAGATGGTGTCAATGCTCGTGAAAGGGATTTTTTCGCTTATGCTTCACAGTTGGCATTCAATAAATATTCAGTAATTAATAGATTATGAAGGACAATTAAGTTTTAAAGTACTGCAATATTATGTATGGAATCTGACTATCGATTTTATTGACATTTTGTATTCTGCCATCACAATTCAATCGAGGAAAACTGATGTCAATGATAAATTTTTATAAGTTTAAGTCAGCATTAACATTAGCTGAAGATGTCATGCCAACATGGTGAAGGACCTCACCAGAATAGACAACTTATTATAATAACAGATGACATTTATTTACCACCACGAAGTAATTAACTACACTTTACATAATTTCTTAAGTACTCATAGTAGACCCAACCAACAGGTACCACAGAAATCTTATCCTTTCCAAGATAAGAAATCTAAGGTTCAGGTTGATGTAAGATGATAAAACAGAATGTATAGGATTCAAATCTTTTGAATCCAAGACCAAATCTTCATGTCAACTGTAATATTCTATCTCATCTTAAACATATTTTAAAATTGTGGATGCTCCTCAGACATGTTAAATATAAAAAATTATTTATGATGCATTGTTTTGGATATTCCCTCCAATGGTACAAATTGCAACTGATCAATGACTTGATTTGACCCTTTAGTTAAAGGTCACAGAATCCTATATATAAAGCTGGAAGAGACTTCAGAGGTCATCTAGGCCATTCTTAAATTTACATATGAGGAGACCGATGGTATTTAAGAGTTTTTTCCTCAAATCCTCTAAGTCAGATAGTAATGTCAGATTTGGAATTTGAATTCAAGTTCTTGGATTCAGAGTCAGCAAACTTTTCATTGTACCATGTTGACTGCTTTTCCCTACACTCACCAATTTTCCTTTGAAAACCCCATGGGCCAGAGACCTTCCTTATTTATCTGTATCATCCCTTGCCCTCTCTGTGTGACTAACAAATTTTTCCTATATCTTCTCCCCTAAATCCCATTCTTCACCCCATCAGTCAATTGTAATGATAGGGCAGGCAAGTAGTCTAATTAAAATTGAAAAATATCTTGAGGGAAAAACAGTCAGCTTAATATTGAGTCAAACCAAACTTCTACCTCTGACCTTCACCATCCCTAGTTACCTACCTTAAAAAGCAAAAGAACTAGAATCCAAAGGTCTAGAGAGATGAGGTTTACTAATTAATGATGATAATTGCATTAATATCTATCATCATTAATTAAATGACTTGAAACTTTCAATTATGACAAAAACCTCTCTAGTATATGAAATGAATTACAATTTTAAAATTTATACTAGTTTTCCACTTTTGAAACATTATAATCTTTAAAATGAAATTCAGTATGTTTCAACATTTGATTAGTAATGTAGGTCTCAAATAAGATTAGGGATTTACTTTTTGAATAATCTTTCAGAGCTTCTTTTTCTACTCCATCTCTTGGATTCAGGGTTATATTAGTGCCTTTCTAATCTTCATCAACAAGCCACAGTAAAAGGTTACTTATGACCCCACTGACTAGGAGAAATATTTTCCTGTTTCCAGTCAGCAATGAACCACAGTCTGTCTTCCTTGAATTTCTGGAAGTACAGAAATGTGATCATGGAGATATAAAGTAATTATCAACCTCTCTGCCTGTATCATCTGACACTTTATTTCAATCAATTTTTAGGGCAACTTTTTTCCCCCTTCATTTTAAGCTTTCATCAAACTCACTTTTCCTTTGTTGTGGGTCTCTGGGCAAAGACAATTTATTCTGAGGGTAGAAGATGTACAAGGCCAACAACTGAAAAGAAGTAAATTTCCAATCTGAACCACCCAGCCCCCCACATTAGGAGCCAAATTGGAAAGAAACTTATTTTGAGGTCCGGAATGTTGAAATTGCTGTTTTATTTTTTCACATTTGAGCTTTTCTGCCCTTCAGGAGGTCATTCAGAATAGAACCAGATGTTGTGGAAATTCTTCTTTGGAAACCTTTAGAAGGAGCTTTCCAGACCAAGTATTTTCATCCCAAAGTTGTTGGATCATTTGAATCAACTTCAGATAATTATACACACTTTAGATGCTGACCAAAACCAAACTAAAATCTCAGATATGAGATTCTCCCACAAGGGTGAAAGGCAAAAGAAAAATAAGTGATGGTGGCAATATACTGTGAACTATTTCATTTTCAAGGTGTTCTGTTTTATATGGAAAGTTGGATGAATTTACCTATCCTTTATCATATCTAGGACATTAAAGATTTGTCTTTCTATAATGATTTTCTAGTCTAAAAAGGTCATCTTATGATCTTTAATAAGGCCAAATATAAAAAAACAACATGAGTTCAAAAACAAAATCATAACTACAAAATGTGCAAGATGTGCCCAGATAACATTTCATCTGAGAAATATATGAGTTTAGAATAGATTGCATTCAGTATAGAAATCCCAGGGAGACTGCATTTGAGGCACTGTGCTCCATTTTGTGTTCCATATTTTATGAAGGATACTGGGAAACCAAAAGCATAATCTAAATGGGGAAAGGTAAGTCTCAAGGTAATGCCATATGATGATAGACTGAAGAAAAGGGAATGTTTAGTTTTCAGAAAAGAATATTTAGATGGGAAATGATTCTATAGTTAACTTCAAGTATTGAAGTGCACTCTTGTAAAATAGAGATACTTGTTCTGATAGACTTCAGAGAGCAAAACTAGGAAAAATAGACAAAAATTACAAAAAGAGTTTTGGTTTCCACTCTCAAATTTTATAAAAATTGTTTTTAAATCATGTCTGACTAATTGTGACCCCATTTAGAGTTTTCTTAGCTGGAGATTTTTTTGCCATTTCCTTCTCCAGATAAACTGGGACAAATAGGATTAATTGATTTTTCTAGGGTAACAGTTAAGATGAAGACAGATTTGAACTCATAAGAATGAGTCTTCCTGATCCCAAGTCCAGTACTGCATCCACTATGCCATCTAGCTGCTTAAATAAGAAATAGACTACTTTGGGAAATAATATACTCCTTGTCACTAGAGGAGTTCAAGTTAAAAAAAATTACTGACTTGTGAAAAAATTGCAAAGAGAATTTTTGGTCAAATACTATTAGGGACCTGGCTTCTGAAATGCTTTCTAAACTAGAGATTCTATGATTTTCTGGGTTTGATGATAAGCTAGTACTGAGTCAATCATAAGCTTTTATATTACATCTTGTGAGGTGACATGCATTTTTTGAGATAGGTTCAGGAAGCAGTTTTGATATTTAACAACATTTTTCTGTGATACTTTTCTATGTCCAGACCTATTATTGATTGAATGACACTAATTAGTCTAATAAATATTAAACCAAAGAGATTGTTATTTTTCTCCCATAATCAATAATACGACCTAAGATACTTGAGGGAAGGAAGTGTCAAGTGACCTTGATACAATCAGCATCTAGCCCTATTATATAAGCTAATTATCCTAAATTTTAATATTGATGCCAAGTTTTTAGGTGTTTCAGTATGATGTTATTCAAAATCTCAAAAAGAAGCCATTGGTTCTCAATTGGGACAGAGTCAAGATGGCAGAGCAATAGTTGTAACTCTCTCAAACTCTCAAACCACTCCAAATGCATTTAAATAATGACTCTAAAATATTCTAGAGTGGCAGAACCCACAAAAAGATCAGAATGAAACAATTTTGCAGCTCAAGACAACTTAGAAGATCTGCTGGAGGATCCAAGTGCACCAGGGTGAACTGACCACCAGAACAAACTGACCGTAGAGTCCAGGAGCAGAAAACAGGTGACTATAGCAGCCCAGAGACTGCCAAGGACAACTTGGAAGGTCAGCAGGACCAGATGGCTGCACCAAGGTGAGAATGGGGCACAGTCCAGAGCAGGGTTCAGTAGGGTAGACCCAAGCCCAGCTGACCAGGAGCTGAACTCAGGAGCCATTGAATCAATAGCAGGAGATGTTTGCAGAGTTCTCAATCCATAGACAGTAAGGAGATCAGAAGAATATTACTGGCATCTCTTTGCCATCACTGAGGCAGGACTCTGTTACACTGCCCATACTCAGATCTCGGTGACAGTCTAGAACCCCAGTCCCAGGAAAAGGAGCAGAAGTACAGGACAGCTTACTGCCACAATAGAGCAGGGACCTTCTCCCAGTTCCAGGATAGAAAGGAGTGCTTGCAGCCACCCATAAAACAGAGAAGAGTTCAAAAGAGTAGTCATTTTCTTAGATCATAAGACCTTGAAAGATAGGAAAACTTACAGGTCTCTAGAAGTATCTCTGTAAACAGCTGAAAAAATCCCCCCAAATCTTGGGATACTATGTCGTCTACCCATAAGCAGAGCCTTATCTTAATAGTTAAAATGAAACCATAATCTGGTAAACTGAGAAAACAACAGGAGAAAAAATATGACCATAGACAATTACTATGGTCATAAGGAAAATCAAAAAACACACTTAGAAGAAGATAACAAAGTCAAAGCTTCTATAGCCAAGCCTCCAAGAAAAAAATAAATTTATCTCAGGTCATGGAAGAGCTCAGAAAACATTTTGAAAATCAAGTATTGGAAGTAGAAGGAAAAATGGGAAGAGAATTGAGAGTGAGGCAGGACAACCATGAAAACCAAGTCAGCTATATGGTGAAGGAGATACCCCCCCAAAAAAAGATAATTCTGAGTTTTGTTGAGTAGTTGATTCTTGGCTGTAATCCAAACTCCTTTGCCTTCTGAAAAATTATACGAATTGAACATACATACAAGTAAAAGAAAGTTAGAAAAAGAACAAATTAAAAATTCCTAATTAAATAACAAATTAGAAATTCTGAAAATTAAAGGAGAAATTAATAAATTTGAGAACAAGAAAATTAATAACCAAAATAAGAGTTGGTTTTATGAAAAGAAACGTCAATAAAATAGATAAACCTTTGGTTAATTTGATTTAAAAAAAGAAGGAAACAAAATTACCAGTGGCAAAAATGAAAAGGGTTAATACCACCAATGAGAATAAAATTTAAATAATAATTCCTAGCTATTTTGCCCAACTGTATAGGCACAAATTTGACAATATAAGTGAAATGGATGAATATTTACAAAACTATAAGCTACCCAGATTAACAGAATAGCAAATAGTTTTTTTTTGTTGTTTTTGTTTTGTTTTATTTTAGGATTTTGCAAGACAATGGGGTTAAGTGGTTTGCCCAAGGCCACACAGCTAGGTAATTATTAAGTGACTGAGGTCAGATTTGAACTCAGGTACTCCTGACTCCAGAGCTGGTGCTCTATTCACTGCACCACCTAGCTGCCCCCATATTTATTTCTAATAAATAGAAAAACCTGAATCCATTGTGGTGATCTCTCCAAAAAAAAGAAAAGAGAGAAGAAATATTTGAGAATATGAAATTAAACAAAGCAAAGAATCTTCTGTAAGAAGAGAAGGAAAAGTAATAATATTGGAAAAAGAGATAATCTCTATTCAAGGAAAAAAAAATTTCTCAAAAAAAGTTTTGAAAACAACTGAAGGATCATAGACCTTACAAAAGAATAAGATAGCAGTTAGGTAGTGCAGTGGATAGAGTACTAGTCTTGGAGTCAGGAGTACCTGAGTTCAAATCCTGCCTCAGACACACTTAATAATTGCCTAAATGGGTGACCTTGGGCAAGTCAATTAACCCCATTGTCTTAAATAAAATAAACTCAAAAAAAACTTTAAAATTCTAATGCAATAAATAATACAAAAAAATGCTGCCCCAAACTACTAAACAGAAGAAATAAAATTTAATTTAATTTTAAAAAAATAGCGAAAGCAATCACCACAAGATCACGGGGCAGTAAGAGATGGGAGGATGGGAGGAGGAGGACACCACGTTCTTTTTCTTTTTCTTTCTTTTTTTTAAGGTTTTTGCAAGGCACTGGTGTTAATTGGCTAGGTAATTATTAAGTGTCTAAGGCTGGATTTGAACTCAGGTACTCCTGACTCCAAGGCAGTTGCTCTATCCACTGTGCCACCTAGCCTCCAACTGTACTACCTGCCACCTTATTTTTCAATCTCCAATATACATAGTGATAAAATTTAACAAATTCTAACAACAAATTCTACTAGTTATCAGGTGAAATATATTCTTCAATAAAAAAAGGAAATTTAATTAATATAAGACTATTCTATAACAATGAGAACTCAGGGGGTGGAACCAAGATGGTGAAAAGAGAGGAACATCTCTTAGGTGCTCTCTCATAAAACTTATAAACTAAGGACTGTAACTAAAATTTCAAGAGAGACAGAACCCACAGAGAGACCCAGTAAGGAAGTTCTTCTACTCAAGGTAACCTGGAAAAGTACAGAAAGGCTTTGCTCCTGGGGTTGGAAGGGTGGCCCCCCAGAGGGGTAGCCCACCAAGGCTAAAGAACTTCGTCTAAAGAACTCCAGCCTCCTGGAGGCAGCCCCAAGGAGCTGGGAACCGCAGCTCACAGCAGCGGGGGGAGTCTCCTGAGCTGCACCCTGGGGAGCACTGGGCACAACCTGGGGGAATAGTGGGGGACCTCTGCCAAAGCAAGTGCGTGAAGCCCATCCCTCAGGGCACACAGCCAGCAACATGGTCTTGCAGCAGCCCAGATCCAGGAAACAGAAGCAGGCAGAGCCAGTAAGCGGGAGCCCCCAGGGCATGAGCCCATTGAGCTGAGGGAGGGGAGTGAAGAGAGACTGCAGAGCTCTGTCCTCTGCCCCTTGAACAGGACGCTGGGGTTCTGACCACATTCAGATCCTGATTGCAGTCTAGGCCCCCCCATAGAACAGCAGTGCCCCCCCACCTCAGCCCCGTGGCAGAGGGGGAAGCGTATGGTCATTCACAGACCAGGAGGGAGGACAGAGCCTCACACACTGAAATCCTGTGGGAGTGTCCCAAAAGCTCAGGAAGCACCCCCCAAGGCTGGAAAAATGAGCAAGCAGAGAAACAAGAGGAACACCATTGAGAAATATTTTGCCTGTGAGCCCAAGAAGCATCAAAACACTCTGAAGATGAGGAAGCACAAGCTCCTGCATCTAAAGACTCCAAGAAAAAAACAGAAATTGGGCTCAGGCTATGACAGAGCTCTAAAAATACTTTGAAAATCAAATGAGGGAGATAGAAGAAAAACTGGGAAAAGAAAAGAGAGAGATGCAGGAAAAACATGAAAATGAAGTCAGCCACTTAGCCAAGGAGATCCAAAAAAATACTGAAAAAAATAGCATGCTGAAAACCAGCTTAGGTCAAATGGATAAAAGAGTTCAAAAAAGTTATTGAGGACAAGAATTCTTTAAAATGCAGAATGGGCCAGATGGAAAAAAGAGATAAGAAAGCTTCCTAATGAAAACAAATTCTTCAGACAAAGACTAGAATTTAGGGAGATTGATCAATTAGAAGAAATCAGGACTCAATACTTCAAAAACCCAAAGAATGAAAAATTAGAAGAAAATGTGAAACATCTCATTGAAAAAACAACTGATATGGAAAACAGATTTAGGAAAGATAATTTAAAAATCATTGGAATACCTGAAAGTCATGATCAGGAAAAGAGCCTTGACAGCACTTTCAAAGAATTACTACAGGAAAGTTGCCCTGATATCCTAGAAGCAGAGGGCAAAATAGAAATGGAGAGAATCCACTGATCTGCCCAAGAAAGAGATCCCCGAAAAACCAACTCCCAGGAATATTATAGCCAAGTTCCAGAACTCCCAAGTCAAAGAGAAAATATTACAAGCAGCCAGAAGGACACAATTCAAATACCATGGAGCTGCAGTCAGGATCTCACAGGACTTAGCAGCAACTACATTAAAAGCTCGTAGGGCTTGGAATATAATATACCAAAAGGCAAAAGAGCTTAGAATGCAACTGAGAATCAACTACCCAGCAAAATTGAATGTCCTCTTCCAGGGAAAAAGATGGACTTTCAATGAACCAGGGTAATTTCAAATGTTCTTGTTGGAATGGCCAGAGCTGAACAGAAGGTTTGATCTTCAAATACAGGACTCAGGTGAAGCATAGAGAGTGGAGGAGAAGTGGAAAAGATGAGGGAATTAATGATGATGAACTACATGTATTCCTGTATAGAAAAATGATACTGATAATACTCATATGAACCTTCCCAATTTACAGAGCAGGTAGAAGGAGCTTTTATAGATGAAGCACAGGAGAAAACTGAATTTGAAGATATATTGTGGTGTAAAACTGGAGTCAATAGATAAAAAGGGAAATGTAATGGGAGAAAGAAAAAGAAGAGGAGGAATAGGCTAAGATATTTCATATAATAAGATTTTTCTTTATTACAATGAGCTATTGCAATGTTATGGAAGGGGGAAGGCAAAGGGGAATGAGGGAATCTTCGCTCTCATCAGAGGTGGCTAGGAGAGGGAACAGCATATATAATCAATGGGGTATAGACATGTGGAGTAAGAAGGAGAGAAGGGGGTCAGGGGGAAGGGGTGGGGATGTGAATGAAGGAGGAGAGGATGGACCATGGGGAGAGAGTGGTCAGATATAACACATTTTCTTTTTTAATTCTTGCAAGGGGTTGGGATTGGATGGCCTGTCTGGGACCATAGGGCCAGGTAGATGCTGGGCTTAAGGGGTGGTATGAGGGTTCGGGGCCTTTTGGCCCCAGGGCCGGGGATCTGTCTGCTGTACCACTCAGCGACCCTACAGCAGAGTCAGACTGAAAGGAGAGAGAAAATATAGTACATGGTAGTGGAGAAATACAAAAGGAGGGAATTGTGATCAGCAATGGCAATAGTGGAAAAATATGGAAGTACCTTTTGTGATGGACTTATCATAAAGAATGTGATCTACCTGTGACAGAGTTAGTGGTGCTGGAACACAGATTGGAGCACTTTTTTTTATTATTATTTTTGGGGGGGTGCAGGGCAAATGGGGCTGGGTGGCCTGCCTGGGGCCACAAAGCAGGGTGACCTTTGGGTGTCTCAGGTCAGATGTGGACCCAGGTGCTCTGGGCTCAAGAGCTAGTGCTCTGTCTGCCACCCAACCTCCCCTACTATTATTAATATTTTATTTTACTTTGGGTCTTTTTTTTCTTTTTTTGTTTTTTGCAGGGCAGTGGAGTTGGGGTGGCTTGCATGTGACATAGCTGGGTGATTGTTGGGTGTGCAGGGCCAGATATGGGCGCTCCTGGCTCCATGTCTGGTGTTCCATCCACTGCGCCACCTGGTCATACCTATAATTATTATTTTTTTTAATTTTAATTTTTTTTCTCTCCCCTTTACTTTATTGCTTAAGCAAGTATATATTTTATTGGGAGGGGGGTATTTTGTTTACTCTTAAACAAGAATATTTTATTAATGTAAAAAAAACATTATTTGTACAAAATGAGAATAAATAAACATTAAATCAAAAAACAAAAGAAAAAGAAACAATGAAAACTCACCAAAGGGAATGGAACTACATTTCTAAAAGAGGACTCAAGATACATCTGGAAATGACAAGTACTATAAATATGAAGTTAATAGTCACCAATATAGAAAAGTGGATGTTAAATCAAGAAAAAAAAGGGAGAAGTAAATAAAAATATAACTTTGGAATTAAAGAAAAGAAACAATATAAAGGCCATTAAGAAATTTCTTACTTAAAAGAGATAATAATAAAACCAAAAAAAGAAAAAGAAAAAAAAGAAAGTGAAGGAACTGGTCTGAAGCACCATGATCTAACCTTACCTCCCCTGCCTCATAAACTTACCAGTGAATTTTGTACAACTAAATTGCAGAATGTTAAACATAACAGTGAAGATTTTAAGGTAGAGAAAGTGTGATATACACGACATGAAAGAGAAAAAAAAAACTTCTATACTGTCTTAGGAAGAAGGGCTACAGAATAATGAGTATGCTGGCAAATGAAGGAATAAAAATAGAGAAGAAACAGATGAGATATTTTACTCAATTGTGGCCATGGGTCCTACTTCAGTGTGGGAAGATATATCCCATAATGGGAAATGAGAACCATACACACACACACACACACACACACACACACACACACACACACACACACACACACACAGACTACAAATAAAACTATACAAAAGGAACAAATGTATTGTAAATATAAAATATTCAAATAAAGAATGAAAAAGATTCAAATTTACATTTAGACTTTAAGAAATGGAAATAAAAGTAGTTGTAATTCCCAAGAAAGAAAGGGGAGAAATTCTTGTTTTTAAATTATTTTAAATTGTTAAAGAAAAAATAATATTAATAATACATATATAATTGTCAAAACATGAGAAAGAAAAAACTCCCAAATTCCTTTTTAGGTGAGAAATATAAATCCAGTACCTAAATTAAAGCAGAATCAAGCAAAGAAGAAGAATTGGAGAGCAGTATCATTAATTAATATTACTTCCAAAATAATAATAAAATCCCATAAAACAGACTAAGCCAATTTATCCAAAAAACTGTTTATTATATTCAAGTAAGATTTTATATCAAGACTTCAAGGATGAATCAACATTAGAAAAACAACGCAATGAATCATATTTTTAAAATTCAAAACTGCATGATTTTTACAATAGATGCAAATAGCTTGACAAAATAATTATCATATAAAAATGAAACTAGAGAGGAATTTAAAAAAATTATAAAATGCATTTATCTAAAACCAAGAGCAAACATCATATACAATAGGTATTCATTAGAAACATTTCCAAAACTAAACAATAAAGCATAGATGTCCACTCTCTCTGCTATTATTTGATATAGTTCTAGAAATTATAGTCATAGCAACAAATAAATTAAAGATGTAAAGAGAGGCAGAGGTACTAAAATTTAGCTATGTGCTAATGACTTGAGAGCTTATTAGAAATTCCTATTGAATGACAAAGCAACTAATTGAGACAATGGTTACAACTAAGTTTTCAACTACAAAATAAAACAACAAAAATTAAAGGCATTAAATAAAAAAAAATCCAGGAGGCAACACTTAAAAGGAAATTCTCATAGAAATAACTATAAAATGCCTAAACATAGATTCAGTTACAAAGAACTATTTAAAGGAAGAACAGCTTAAATAACTAGAGGAATATTTAAGGCTCATGAATGGGCTGTTACAATGTAATAAAAATGTCATTATTGCTAGTTTATTTGCAATGTAATGCTACACTAATCAATTGGATACTTGACAGTATTTAATATAATTATAAAAAAATTCATTTGGAGAATAAAAAAATCTAGGATATCCATATGCATATTTGGAGTGAAAAGAAGCTAGAGAGAACAGCACTTCCAGAACACAAACTCTATTATAAAGTAACCATCATCAGAACTATTTGTGTTGGTTAATGGAACAGATGATAAGAAAGAATCAGAAAAAAAAGGAAACTCAATACTCAGTGATAAATAAATTCCAAAACATAAATTACTTACAAAAGAGCTTCCTATTTACCAAGAATGCTGAGGAAAGTGGAGAGCAATCTGGCAGAAAATGAATTAGACAAATAGCTTGCTCTGTCCCTCAAAAAATTCAAAATTTTAAGGACTTGGATATTAAAGATTATACTACAAAAAAGAATAGCATATTGTGTATCTTCCATATCCATTAATAGGAGATGAATTCTTAACCTAGCAAAGGATAGCAATGATTACAAACTTAATTTTGTTTTTATGAAATGAAATTGAAAAAGTTTTTGCAAAAGCAAAATTCATCGTAAGTATGAAGGTATTCATTCAAATGGGGGGAGGTGTACTTCAATATAAGGACTATCTCAATATTGATGAAATCGAATGTTTATAAATATTTTTGGGAAAAATTATTTGGAATTATGGAAATAAAGTATCCAAAAGGGTAATACCCTTTGGGCCAGAGATTTCACTGATAATTAACATATATTTTAAAATTGCACCAAAATGGTGGAATAAAGACTGGGACTCATATGAACTCTCCTCCAGACCACTCCAAATACTTTTAAATTAGGACTCTCAAAAAATTCTAGAGTAGGGGCAGCTAGTGGCACAGTGGCTAGGGCACCAGTCCTGGAGTCAGAAGTAGTTGAGTTCAAATCTGGCCACAGACATTTAATAATTACCTAGCTGTGTGACCTTGGGCAAGTCACTTAATCTCATTGTCTTGCCAAAAAACTTCTAGAGTGGCAGAACCCACAAAAAGACTGAGTGAACTTGGAACATGGGAAGGCTCCTTTGCACCTCTTTAGAAAGGACCAACAATGAGGTCTAGGTTGTGCTTGAGCAAATCAGTTCAATCTATCCAGAAATAGACAGTGGGGCACCTGATTAGTGGCAGTGGTGGTGGTTTCCAGACCTCTCAGCACAGGGATTGTCAAGGAAAATTTGGAAGGTCAGTAGGAAAACTCTTGCCCCAGGTACGATTGGAATACAATGCAGCAAAGGACTCAGCAGTAGACACCCAACCCCAGTGAACCAGGAGGAAGCCTCAGGAGCCATTTCCAAAGTTCTCATCCTATGAATAGTAGGGGATTTGGGGGGGGGGGATTGCAAGGGTCTCTTTGTTATATTTTAAGTAGGACTCTTGCATTGCCAATACTCACATCTGAGTTGCAGTCTGGAGTCCCTATCTCAGAGAAAAGATTAGAAGGACAACAGAGTTCGCTGCCATAATATAGGCTAGGAGAGTAGTCATAGCCTTGAAGGAATTGAAAACTTGGAGATTCTTGGAGGTATCTTTGAAAACAAATTTACAAACCCTCAAAAACTGGGATAATGTTTTCTTCAACCTGGAAGGAGAACCTCACATTAACAAAGAATTAAAATTAAGTCATATTTGGGGAAATAAGCAAACAACAGAAGAAAAAAAAATTCCACCCTAGACAATTATTTTGGTCATATGGCATATACTCAGAAGAAGATAAAAAAATCAAAGCGTCTGAATCCAAAGCCTCCAAGAAAAATATGAATTAGTCTCAGGTCATGTGGAAGAGCTCAAAAAAAAAAAAGATTTTCAAAATCAAGTAAGGGAGGTAGAGGAAAAAATGGGAAGGGAAATGAGAACAATGCAGTAAAATCATGAAAATCAAGTCAGCAGTTTGGTGAAGGAAATACTAAAAAAAATACTGAAGAAAATAGCATCTTAAAAACTAGATTGGTCCAAATGTAAAAAGTGGTCCAATGAAGAGAAAATACTAAGAGGAAATACTAAAAAAAATACTGAAGAAAATAGCATCTTAAAAACTAGATTGGTCCAAATGTAAAAAGTGGCTCAATGAAGAGAAGAAAGCCTTAAAAAGCACGAGTGGCCACATGGAAATGGAGATACCAAAGCTCTCTGAAGAAAATAATTCCTTCAAATATAGAATTGATCTAAGGGAAGTTGATGACTTTCTGAGAAATCAAGAAAAAATAAAGCAAAAGCAAAAGAAAATCTGAACTATCTCATAGGACACACGACTGACTTGGCAATAGATCCAGGGGAGATCATTTAAAAAATTATCTGAAAGCCATGACTAAAAAAAATGATCCTAGACACCATTCCTCAAGAAATTATGAAGAGAAACTGATATTCTAGAAGTAGAGGGTAAAATATAGATTGAAAAAATCCACCAATCATGTCCTGAAAGAGATTCCAAAATGAAAACTGCCAGGAATATTATAACCAGATTTTAAAAGTCCTAAGTCAAGGATAAACTATTACAAGCAGTCAGAAAGAAACAAATCAAATATCACAGAGCTGCAGTCAAGATAGCATGATTTAGCAACTTCTATATTAAGGAATCATAAGATTTAGATTATGATATCCTGGAAGGCAAAAGAGCTCAGCTTACAACCAACAATCAACTATCCAGCATAACTGAACATACTCTTTCAGGGGAATAGATAAACATACAATGAAACAGGGGACTTTCAAGCATTCCTGATGAAACAACCAGACTTGGATAGAAAATTTGATCTCAAATACAAGACTCAAGTGAAGAATAAAAAAGGTGGATAGAGCACTAGCCCTGGAGTCAGGAGGGCCTGAGTTCAAATGTGGCCTCAGATACTTAATAATCACCTAGCTGTGTGACCTTGGAAAAGTCACTTAACCACATTGCCCTGCAAAAACCAAAAAAAAAAAAAGTAAACAGGAAAAGCAAATCATAAAGGACTAAATGAACTGCATGGGAAGATAATACGGATAATTCATATAAACTTTTTCATTAATTAGGGCAATTAGTAGGAATTGAGTTTGAAGGGATAATATATTAAAAAGATGGAGTTATTGGATGAGAAAGGAATATACTGGCAGAAAGGAATAGGAGAGGGAGAAAAGGGTAAATTATTTTACATAAAAGAGACAATAAAAGCTTTTGCAGTGGGATGGAAGAGGGGGACTATGAGGGGGTAGTGAGTGGGCTTTGCTCTCTTAGAAACTGGTTCAGAGAGGGAATAACATAAACTTGCAAATGGGTATAGAAATTTATCTTGCCTTAAGGAAAAGTAGAAGAGGAAAGGGATGGGAGAAAGGGGCAAGGTATTTGGGAGGGTGGGTGACAGAGGAAGGGATGATTATACATGGGGCGGGGAAGTCAAATACAAAACACTTTTGAGGACAGACATGGTAAAAGGAGAGAGTGAATGGAATAAATGGGAGTGGGGAAGTAACTGTGGGAAAAATTATTGAAACAAGTTCCTCTGATAAATACCTCATTTTTCATACATGAAGAATTGAGTCAAATTCATAAAAAAAAAAGAAATGAGTCATTCCCCAGTTGATGATGATCAAGAGATAGTAATAGTTTTCAGATGAGTTTTCTTTTTCTTGCATTCATATGCACATGAATATTTTTAAGTTACAAAATTTCCTTCCACCCTCCCTTCCCACACTCCTCTCCTCATTGGTAAAAACTCAGATTAGCATTGTGCATCCACATTTTTGGAAAACATGTTTACAAGTTAGTCAGTTTTACTATGAGGAAAAAGCATTAAAGAAAAGAGATGCAGAATAGCTAATTTTTATTAAGCGTTCACCAAATTATGAAGGGTTTTGTTTTTGTTTTTTTGTTTTCTTTTGTTTTGTTTTTTCCCTGGATGGGGATAACATTGGCTGTAGCCAATATATTAGGGTTGTCCTAGCTTTCTGAACTGCTGAGAGGAGCTGTTTCCATCAAGGTTGATCATCTCACAATCTCGTTAACATGTACATTATTCTCTTGGTTCTGCTCCTTTCTCTCAGCATCAGACCCCTTAAGTCATTCCATGTTTCTCTAGAGCCCAACCATGGTTTCTTATAGAACAATAATATTCCAATAATTTCTTCTGGATAAAGACCTAGAATTGGAATTGCTGGGTCAAAGGGAATGAACTGTTTTATTACTACTTTGAGCATAGTTCCATATTGCTCTTCAAAAATGGTTGGATCCATTCCTAATTCCACTACTCCCAATCTTCTTACAACCTCTCCAACACTGATCATTTTCCATTTTTCTTATCTTGGCCAATCTGATAAGTGTGAGGTGATACCTCTATTGCTTTAATTTGCATTTCTCCAATCAAAATGATTTGGAGCATTTTTTCCATGTGATTATGTATAGTTTTAATTTCTTCATTTGAAAACAGTCTATTCATATCCTTTGACCATTTATCAATTGGGGAATGACTTATAACGTTATAAATTTGATACAATTCTCTATATATTTTAGAAATAAGGCCTTTATCAGAACTTCTAGTTGTGAAGATTGTTTCCCAGTTTTCTGCTTTCCTTCTAATTTTGGTAGCATTGATTCTATTAAGGAAAGCCTTTTTAATTGAATATAGTCAAAATCATTAATTTTGCAGTTTATAATGCACTCTAATTCTTTGGTCATAACTTTAATCACTTTCCATATATCTGATAGAGTACTTCTTGGTCAGATGAGGTTTTCAATGCAATCTACTTAACTCATCTTTAAAAATTCCTTATTCACTATTGCAAGGAGAAATATGAGTTGGAAGAATTCTGAAGTTCTGCCTTATATTTATTACACTGACTAGGAGGACAGAAGAAGAAAATGACAAATATTCAAATGGATGTATAAATATTGAGACATTGATGCACAATTGATTCATGTTGTGAAAGAAGAATAAAATCCAGTCATATTGGTCAGTCTGAGAGGTGTGAGTGATACCTCAGAGATGTTTTAATTTGTATTTCTCTAATATATTAAAAGGTTAGAGGGGTGGAGCCAAGATGGCAGCAGAAGAAGAGCACCTCCTAGGTGTTCTCTCCATAATATTTCAAAAATCATAAAATTATGACTCTAACTAAATTTTTGAGAGACAGAATTTATAGGGGAATCTAGTGAGGCAATTCTCCAGACCAAGGTAACCTGGAAAACAGTGGAAAGGCTACACTCCATGGGGTTAGAGGGGAGGCCCACTAGAATGAAGGAACTTCAGCCTCCCAGAGGCAGCCCAAGGGCACCTGGGAGCCCTTGGTCACGGCATTGGGGCAGTTTCCTGACCTACACCCTGGGTAGCACTGGGCACAATTTGAAAGATGGGGGGACCTCTGCCAGAGCCAGCATATGAAGCTCAGCCATCAGGGAACTCAGAGAATAATAGTGGCTGAAGTAGCCCAGATCCAGGAAAGGGAATAAGGTGGAGCTGTTAAGTAGGAGCCCCTAGGCAACTGAGCCTTGAGTGCTCAGCCTACCAAAGATAGGGAAGTGGAGAGAGACTTTTGAGGTCTGTTCTCTGTACCTGGATAAGGACACTGGGGTTCTGACCACATTCAGATCCTGATAACAATCTAGGCCCCCAATAGAACCCCAGCCCCCCCCCACCTCAGCCCTTGGCAGAGGGGTGTACTTGTGGTCATTCACAGACCAGGAGGGAAAACAGAGCTTCTCACACTGAGATCCTTGTGGGAGGGTGTGGTCCATTAATACTCAAAAACTCAGGAAGCACTCCTGGGCACAGGCTGGAGAAATGAATAAACAGAGAAAAAAGAGGAACACCATTAAGAAATATATTGTCTATGATCCCAAGAAGGATCAAAATACTCAATCTGAAGATGAGGAAGTAGAAGCTTCTGCCTGTAAATACTCCAAGAATAATGGAAATTGGTCTCAGGTTATGAGAGAGCTCAAAAAAAGATTCTGAAAATCAAGTAAGGGAGATAGAAGAAAAATTGGGAAAATAAATGAGAGAGATGCAGGAAAAACCTGAAAAAGAAGTCAGCAGCTTAGTCAAGGAGATCCAAAAAAATGCTGAAGAAAATAACATGTTAAAAACCAACATAAGACAAATGAATAGAACAGTCCAAAAAGTTATTGAGGAGAAGAATCCTTTAAAAAGCAGAATTGGCAAGATGGAAAAAAAGAGATAAGAAAGCTCTCTGAGGAAAAAAAAACATCCTTCAGATGCAGAATGGAGCTAAATGAAGCTGTTGACTCTACGAGAAGTCAAGACAATGCTTCGACACCAAAAGAATGAAAAATTGGAAGAAAATGTGAAACATCTGATTCAAAAAACAACTGATCTAGAAAAAAGATACAGGCGAGATAATTTAAAAAAATTATTGGGATAACTGAAATTCCTACAGTAAAATTGCCCAAATATCCTAGAAGAGGGCAAAATAGAAATTGAAAGAATTCACTGATCTCCCCAGGAAAAAGAGCCAAAAAAACAACCCCCAGTAATGTTATAGCCAAGTTCCAGAAGTCCCAAGTCAAAGAGAAAATATTACAAGCAGCCAGAGGGACACAATTCAAATATCATGGAGTTGCAGTCAGGATTTAGCTGCCACTACATTAAAGGTTCATAGGGCTTGGAATACAACATTCTGGAAGGCAAAGAGCTTGGAATGCAACTGAGAATCAACTACCCAACAAAACTGAACATCATTTTCCAGGGGAAAAAAGATGGACTTTCAATGAACCAAGGGAATTTCAATTGTTCCTATTGAAATAACCAGAGCTGACACGAAGTTTGATCTTCAAATATAGGACTCAGCTGAAGCACAGAGTGGAGGATAAGGGGAAAATACAAGGGACTTGATGATGAACTACATGTATTCCTGCATGGAAAAATGTTACTGATAATACTCATATGAAATTTCTAATTTAATAGAGAAGGTCGAAGGAGCTTTTATAGATGAAGCACAGGAGAGAGCTGAATTTGAAGATATAATATTTGTAAAAATGGAGTCGATGGCTAAAAGGGAAATGTAATGGGAGTAAGAGAAAGGAGAGGTGGAATAGGCTAAGATATTTCATATAATATGATTCTTTTTTATTGCAATGAGCTATTGCAATGATATGGAAGGGGGTAAGGCAAGGGGGAATGAGGGAACTTTCACTCTCATCAGAGGTGGCCCGGAGAGGAAACAGCATTTATATACTCAAGGGGGTTTAGACATCTAGAGTAAAAAGGAGAGAATGGGGACAGGGGAAGGGGGGTATGTAAGTGATGGAAGAGAGGGTAGATCATGAGGGAGAGTGGTGAGATAGAACACATTTTCTTTTTTACTTCTTGCAAGGGGCTGGGATTGGGTGGCCAGTCAGGCACTATGAGACTGGGTGGTTGCTGGACCTTAGGGGTAGTATGTGGGTTCAGGCCCTCTTGGCCACAGGGCCAGTTATCAGTCTGCTGTGCCACTCAGCTACCCTACAGCACATTTAAGAAGAGGGACAGAGTGAAAGGAGCAAGAAAATATAGTACATGGGGAGGTATGAATGGAGGGAGTTGCAATCAGCAATGGCAACGGTGGAAAAATATGGAAGTAGCTTTTGTGATGGACTTATCATAAAGAATGAGATTCACCCATGACAGAGCTGGTGGTGTTGCAACACAGACTGAAGCCCATGTTTTTATTTTTATTTTTTTCTTTTTCCTTTACTTTATTGCTCAGGAGGGTCTATATTTTTTGGGGGGGATGGAGGTATTATGTTTACTCTTAAACAAGAACATTTTAGTAATGTATAAAATATCTTTTGTAAATAAATATATATATATATATATATATATAATATATTAAAAAATAAACTAAAAGGTTAGATATAAATGTAAATTTAGGTAAAGTCTTGAACTTACAGAATGTTCAGCTGTATTACATATACCTAGAAGAGATGAAGGGATGTAGACAGAGTAAAAATAAGTAAACATCCCATAAGACAGTAAGATTTTTCTTCTCCTTGATTCTAAGGAGAAAGAAAAATTAATCTCACTTTATCAATAGCACAAAGGTTGTCCAGGAAACAGTTGATGTTCTTTTCATTCCCATCATCTTTGATTCCAGACTATCACTCCAGTCATGATGGTTCATGCCAGAATTTGCATATTATGATGAATGGAATGCTTTTCCTGTGGCTTCCTCTTTCTTCTTTACAGTCAGACCATTTAAAATTTTTGGTTTGGAGCAACAGAATTAATAACTTTCAGATCAAGTTTAAGGTCATCAGAATCTGGGAGATATATTGAAGAAAAACTCTTATTTACACAGACAATTCTTTGGCTTCCCTATTTCTAAAGACATGTCTCTAATGAAGATATTTTATATGTAGATAAATATCACATATATGGATATCATATATTATATATCCATTATAAGCTATTGTATTCATATATTTATATACATAAGAAGAGCTGTCTTCAAAAAGTTTATATCCTAAGCAACAGATTAGTATAATTTTCTTAGTCACCCCAGAAAAATGTTTCATATTTGAACACTGTCTTGAGTAAGAAAGAGTAACATAAATCTGAAAAAAAATCTATACAATTTTTTATAGATGAAACAACATCAACCTTGCTTTTTATTTTATAAATCCCATTGTAATAAATATACATATGCTGACTTAATATATTTATAATAGAAGTGAAGCAAATTTATAATATTTTAAATCTGGGAGCTATTCCCATAGAATGGAGCTCAGTATGAGATGAGTTCTTCTTAGAGTATAACCAGTTAAGCTTACTTACAGAAGAACAAATAAGATCCTCATCATCACTCTAAGATTTCAAAGTAATAATAATGATAAGCAATAAGAATCAACATCCAGTCAGTCAGCTAGAATCTACTATGTAGAAGGTTCAAAAAAAGGCAAAAGAGGAGTTCACAGACTAAGAGTGGAGATAAAATGATAGCAATTTTGCATAATATATGTGTATGTGTATATAACCACATATATATGCATATATATAAACTTGGGTAGGCAGATAAGTAGATAGATTATGATGGTAGATAGGTGAATAGATTATTGAAGATAGATGATAGATATGGTAGTTAGGTAAATAGATTCTTGAAGATAGATTGATAGATAATTGAAGATAAGTTTAGAGGGAAAGCAGTATAATTAAGGGAGATCAGGGAAAACAAAACCTTCTTTTAGAAGTTTTTACTGGGGATTTTACTGGTTTTTGAAGAAAGTTGGGAAGCCAAGAGATTGGGATGAAGAGGAAAGTAATTCCAGGCATGGAAGATAACCAGTGAAAATGCCTGGAGGAAGAGATATCCATTACATAAACTGATTCATTAAGCAATTTACAAAATGCCCTACACAACTTTATTGCTTTTTAAGGAAAGAATAAAGTTGTATAATGTGAGGAAATTAACCACAGGAAGAAGAAAGTGCTTATTAAAAGAAAACTTTTATTTATGTCTTGAATTTTTAAGAGAAATGTAAATCTAGAATATAAGTGAGAGAAGAAAGTTATTTTAGGGAAGATTATCCAGAAGAATTTTATTACAGATCCTTTTTACCCTATTATAGTTGTTGGGAATTTATTTGGAGGTGGAAAAGGAAGAAAGAAAAGAAATGTTTTTAATAAGATAGTTGTTGCCATTGTCCTGCAAAGTGACTTGTTTGTTCTCCCCATGGAGTCACTTGACAAACTGAGCTGCCCCAAATCACTGCCTCAGGTCATGGTTCTTTTAATGATGTCCAAACTACTTAGCCATTAAAATGAAATTGAGAGACAGCTCTGTGGGAAACAGATTGAGCAAGTAGAGATCCAAGGAGATACCTGATGGCCTTTGTGTGTCTAAAGCTGGTTTGTTCTAACTGAAAGGTAAAGTAGTTATAGAATGAATAGGGTATTATTTGGTTCTAAGCTACAGCCCTGAATAAGACAAGAAAGTGAGAGCAAATTATGATGATTAGTGGTCTGTTGCCCAGTTTGTACTTTTTATGTAATTAATATTGTTATCCATGCTACAATTGTATTCACTCTTAAAAATACAAGGACTATCCAGAGAAAGAATTGTGGAGCTTGAACAAAGACCAAAGACTATTACCTTTAAATTAAGAAAAATGTTATCTTATTATGTAATTATGTGATATCACATACTATATGTTTCTTCCTTAAGGATATGATTTCTCTCTCATCACATTCAACTTAAATAATGCATACTATGGTAATGAAATAAAGACTGACAAACTGTCTTCTGTGGGGATGGGGGGAAGGAAGCAAGATTGGGGGGAAAATTGTAAAACTCAAAATAAATAAAATCTTTCTAAAATTAAAAAAAAATACAAGGACTAGCAACAAAGTTGCCCTGTGGCTGTGCTTTCTGAATTACATATATTAGATCAAGAGTTTAAGCTGAAATTTCTAAATTTTAAATTAGAATATGATTACAGGCTCACAAAAGAAGGTTACTTGTACTTTACAGGGTTCAATCTGAGCACAGTAGGTGCAAGAAATTAACAACAGCCTTTCGATTATTGCAAAGAGAAGTTGCTTGCTTAATCCTCCTTGGCTTGTACTGAATCCTTCTTTTATGTGTTGGCTTAACGTTTAAAAGACACACAAGTTCATTTGGGAGGTAATAGTTAAAAAAAGAAAAGTTTGTATTTACAGGGTACTAAAGGTAAAAGATACAGCCTACACATCTCTTCATTTTTATACCTAGTGGTAAAAGAGAAGTAATAGCACCATCAATAATGTCTTATCCTTAAAATCCCAAGTCCCAGTGTTTATCACCTATACCTTTTGATCAGTTTTCTACTAGAGAGAAAAAAATACTTATCCAAAAGGAGACAGCTTAGTGATGGGAGAAGAATGTTGAATCAGGAGACTGAGGGCTTGAGTTCAAATCCTAGTTCTGATACCTCTTTCTGACTTTCAATGAGTCACTTCTTCAGTGTCCCTATCCATAATATGAGTGGGAATAGGTAAGGATGGACTAGTTCTCTGGGAGCTCTATACTATGTCCTTTAGAGCCTGACTTCCCACAGACACCATGGATAACATACTAGAAAGTATATTAGATTTAAAAAACTTGAGTTACAAGACATAGGGTAGCTAAGTGGCACAATATGTAATGTACCAGGCTTAGAGTAAAGAATCTTCATCTTTCAGAGTTCAAATCTGATATCAGACACTTACCAGCCAAGTGATCCTGGATAAATCACTTAACCTCTGTCTGTTTTAGCTTCCTCAACCATTAAATGGGGAATGATGATAATAATAGCATCAACATCCCAGGTTTTTGTGAGGAGTAAAGGAGACATTTGAAAGTGTTTAGTACTATGCCTTAATAAGTATATGTACTTTTCCCAACTCAAAATCTAACTAGATACATTAACTTGGGCAAAATGCTTGACCTTTGGCTAAGATTTTGATTTTTCTCTTTTCTAAAATGCAGGATGAACTTTGAAATCCTTTTTATATGATTTTCAATTATTCAATATCTCTAAGACATTTCCAATACTATATAAATGCAAATACATATATGTATATACATACATAAATGTAAATGAAAGTCTGATTATATTCCTGCAAAAATATTTTGAGTATGAAGCTTTTCCTTTTTTAAAGAGATTAACTATGCCCTAATAAATTTCCAATTATAGTATCATCCAAATGTAATAAATTGTAAACTAAATATTTCTATTTTAATCCTAAGCCATTCAATATCATATTGCTCATAAGATTTCTTAATAATTTATGAAAATTAGAAAAATTATTTTATTTTAATTAGACATAATATAAAGCAATTGAGTGGTACAGTGGAAAAAACACTGGTCCTGGAGTTAGGAAGACTTGAAATCAAATCTGACGCCTGGTACTTGCTAGCTCTGTGACCCTGGGCAAGTTCTTCAACCTCTTTTCTACCTTAGTTTATAAAGCACTTAGCAGTGTCTGTCATATCTGCTGTTTAATTGTTCAGTAATGCCTGACTTTTCATGACCCCATGAACCAAAGAGTCCATGGCATTTTCTTGGCAAAGGCACTGGAATGGTTTGACATCTCTTTTTTGAGTGGATTAAGACAAACAGAGGTTAAGTGACTTGCTCCTACTGTACTGATAGTATAGTAATTGTCAAATTTGAACTCAGGTCTTCTTGACTTCAGGTCCAGAGCTCTATTCATCAAACAATCAAGTTGCCTCATACTTAAAAAGAATAAGTACTTAATAAGGGCATATTTCTATCTTTTCTACTTCTTCATATCCCTGATCAATTTAAATTTCTTTATACATCAATGGAAGTGAATGGTCATCAAATAATATTCAAATCTTTGAATGATATCCTTCAAATCAGTAAAAATAATGATGAGTCCTCACCATTTTCCAAAGGGTTGAAATTTTGGGATTTTCCCCTCCACACACAAGCACACTTTAAAAGTTTTCAGTGGTAATTGATGTGTAGATGATCTCATAAGGTAGTCAGTTTACAATAGTACTTGAACTCACTATAAGCAAAGTATGACACCAATTGTTAAATAACAAAAAAATACAGTGGAAGAAATGTTCATACCCTTAGGTCACCTGTGTAGAAGTTGGGAAATTTTTCTCTTTACCTAACAATTAAGGTTTGTAAATTTTATCTCATTTAATCTTCATAACCCTGGCATGGAAGTGCTATTTTTATTTTCATTATACAGTTGAGGAAACTAAAGTAAACAGATTAAATGGGTTGTCTAGGGTCACACACATAATTATTGTCTAAGGTCACAATTGAATTCTGGTCTTTCTGATTCCATGTCCAGTATTCTATCCTCTCTGCTGCCTAGTAGCCATATAAAAATATATATAAAAATGAGAGAACTCACAAAGCAATGTAAGCAAGTAAAGCAATCTAATATGTTGGAATCTGACTTCCCTTTTAACTTTCCAAGGAGAGCTGCTTTACAAATGTTCAGGCTATGCACCTGTGCCCTCTGTTCTTGCCTTAGCATCAGCCTTGATCCATTGGGCCTGTCTGCTGGTTCTTCATTTTGCCTACAAAGCAGCATAAGCAAGAGGAGCTATCTATTATCCCAGAAAGACAAGGGAATCTGGTTGTACGATGGTGGCCTGCTATCAGAATCATTTAAATGTAAAAGTATGACAGGACAAAAATATGCTAAGCATTGGGGAATAAGTTAAGGCAAGTATCAATGACTGCAGAGAAGCCCATTGAGAGAGGGAGGAGCTTCCTTTGATGTCCAATATTGTGGGTGGTAATAGCTGAGGCTGGAGAGATCCAAGAGGCCCACCTCACCACAGACAGGAGCCAGAGAAAATAGAGTATGGGGAATCCAGTCAGAAACTAACAATTTGATGTAGGTCTGACCTGAGGATAGCATGTAAAATTAGAGAAGGCTCTGGAGAGAAATTTCAAGCTAATATCTATCCTACTCACCACAGCATGTTTTCCAAAAGTGGCCAGTTCTCCTCCTCCTTTGATTGTCTCCATACATCTTCCATCCTCTCAGCATAAAAACCCACCTCATATTTCACTGAAAATTCCAAGGCCATTCTCTAAAATCTCCATCATCTTCCATTGTCATCTCTTATCACTCAGAAGCCTTCTTCTATTTTCTCCTCCTTCAACCCTGTCTCACATAAAAATTGCCCCTTCTCTCTGCCAAGGCAACCCTTTCTAATGAACATATGATGCCATTCCTTATTCTATTATCCACATTCTCTATCTAATTTTCAGTTTCTCCCATCCCTCTGGATTTTTTTCTGCTACCTATAAACCTGTTCCTATCTCCTTTCCTAAAAAAATAAATAAATAAAATAAAAAACACTCACCTGTTACCTACATCTACACTAGTTACCCTATATCTTTATTTGCTTTCATGACTAAACTCCTTGAAAGAGCTGCATAAAATCAGCATCTTTACTTCTTTTCCTCCATTCTCTATAATCTATTTTCTAACCTCTTCTCTCAACTGAAAATAATATTTCAGATTTTTTCAATATTTTCTCTGTTGATTCATTTAATTGTTTTCTCAAAAATCTTCATCTTTCTTGACCTCTCTGTAGTCTTTGACTCTGTCAGTCACCCTTTTTCCCCCTTTAACACCCTCTTCTATCTACATTTTCAACATTACTTTCTCTGGGTTCTCCTCCTACCTGACTGCTCTTTTATAGTCTCCTTGCTGAATCTTCATGTAGGTAATTCCTACATAGTCACTTACTATGTATATTCTCTAAGGCTCTGTTCTCCCCTTGTATTATTTTACTTGGTGATATCATCAGCTTTTATTAAATTTACTTATCATCTCTTTGTAGAGGATTCTTAGAATTATAGGTCTACTTCTCTCCTGACTTCCAGTTTTGCATCTCTTGAATTGGTTGCCCTATATATGCATTACAGTATGTCCAAAACTGAACTTACTGTCTTTCCCCTCCAATCCTTTCCTCTTTCTAATATCGAGAGCATCTAGGTTTTCAAATTATGTCTCATTTTTGATTCTTCCATCTTTTTCATATCCAATCAGTTTTATTGCTACAACTTTGGTTGTATTACTTGTATATACTCCCTTCTCTCCTGTGTCAAGGATATCCTGTAGACTCACCTCACATCTGAACTATTACAAAAGCATTCTGATTTTTCCCCTGCCTCAAATCTCTATCAATCTATTCTCTACTCAAATGATCTTCATAAAATGTAAATTTGACATATCTCCCTTCTGCTCTGTAAACTCGAATAGCTCATGATTACCCCCAAGATCAAATGTAAAATCATCTAGCTCTTAAAACCTTTCATAATCTGACCCATTGTTGTCTTGCCAGTCTTCTTTTTCTCCCCATATAATCTATGATCTAGTAATACTAATCTCCAAGCTGCTTCTCTGACAAGACTCTCAATCTCTCAACTCACAGCATTTCTATTGACTACCCCCCTTGCTATGTTGGCTGCCCTTGCTTCCAGCTAATGTTAGCTAAATTCTCATTTTCTGCAAGGAATCTTTACCAGTACCCTAACCTCTAAAATTATTTTTAATTAATCTTGAATGTATCTTGTTTGAACATAATTACTTTTCTGTTGTCTCCTCCATGCAGGGCAGGAACTATTTTTGTTTTCTTTGTATATCCACTATATACCATAAATGCTTGTTGAGTTAATGATGTAGATTAGGCATTTGATGACATAGACTAAGAGGATGGTCAGAATGGCATCTCCTGTAGAAATTAGAAGTAAATTTAAAAAAAAGTAATTTTTTTTCTCTCAGATGTGAACTTTGCCAGCAATATCTATAATGACTTTATATATTGGTCTATGGTATTTTTGCTGTTGTTTTCTGTTTCCTGTGTTTGTTGTGGCAGGAATAATTAACAGATCTTTAGATTATCATGCAAAACACTTCCCTAATGCTTTTGGATTAATATTATACCTTATTTACCTTTTAAATTTACAAAAATAATGATAGATTTGTTCATTTCAGCAGCACAATAGTCAAAGATGACTCTGAAAGTTTTGTGATGGAAAATACCATCCATATCCAGATAAGTTAAAATATAGACTAAGGCTTACTATCTTCAAGCCTTGCAAAAATGATTGCTGAGAACAATCATTGCATGAAAAATAAATGAAATATTATTTCCTAAATAAATGAACAAAAATTAAAAAGTTTTCCTTTCATATCCAATTTAAAAGAAAAATCTTTTTTATCAAATATGCGAATTCAAGCAATTCAAATTTCTATCTTGTCTGTGAATAAAACATTTTTGTCTAATCATGAATCTGTATGAATCCATGATCTCTATTTCAGGAGATTGTTAGCATAATCCTCCATCCACCCTATGGAATAATGGTTAACCATTGTATTAGCTAATGTCCTTAAATTTTCAAATTTGTTTGTCTTTGCAATTTCATCTTATGAATTGTTATCTGCTTCTTCTCACTTCATTCTGCATCATTCTATGGAAGTCTGTCAAGGTTTCTCTGAATTAATTTCTTACAGCATAAAGATATTCAATTATATCCATATAAAATAACACATTTTATTTGTCATGGTTTTCCATTACAACCATTCAGAGACTGTAGCTTCTATAGCTGAGCCAATATTGCATGTTAAATAACAGGGAAAATATTGTATGACAGTTCTCAATTTCAGTTCAAAATGTCCATTTTCTTTTAAATGCAAATCAAGTTATTAATGATAGTGCATAAATGCCTAAATAGCTTGGGGTCAAGCTACTTTTGCATCTACTTCTTTCCATATAAAACACATAGGTAATCATGGTTAACAGGAAATGTACTTGCTAAGAGTTGCCAAATTCCAGATTCAGAGAATTATAGACATAATTCTTTTCGATAGAGGACCCTCAATAGTGGAGCTGCCAGACTTGAACAAGTTTCCTTCAAAACCACTAGAGTAAAAATCAGCAGTTTAGACTTAGGATAAAAAAACTAGAATAAATTCTTTGTCCTGACCTTTCTGTTTAAACTCAGTTTCCTTATCTATAGATTAGAAATACTATTGTTACCTCCCCTATAGTCTTATAATTGAGGGAAGGGCTACTATGAAAAGAACAGATTATCATGGTACATTTTAAAAATTTGTATCCCATTGATTTTTTTTTAGGCTTTTTTGCAAGGCAAATGGGGGTTAAGTGGCTTGCCCAAGGCCACACAGCTAGGTAATTATTAAGTGTCTGAGACCAGATTTGAACCCAGGTACTCCTGACTCCAAGGCCAGTGCTTTATCCACTACGCCACCTAGCCACCCCCTCCCATTGATTCTTATTGCCTAACTTTCCTTTCTAGCTTGATCAAAAACGTGATTATATATTCCATTTTGAATTTTCCCCCTAAGATAGCAATCATTAAAGATGCAAGTTTAAATATTAAATAATTAATCACTATAAAGAAATAAACTATAGCATTGCTTATGAATATAAATGGTATCGAGATACAACAAAACACTATACTCATCTGCAATTGATAAAATTTATTTTAGTCTCTGAAGAGTTGTCAAAGTTATCATTTCTTTGACCTATCAAAGAGACCAGCACTTCTTCCTCAAGTATTCTGGATAAAACTGCAAAGACGTCTTGAAATCAAGCTAACTAAACATCAGACATTTTTGTTCCACTTTTCACTGCTTGGTCAAATTTTCATAAAATTCTCTTGTTTGCTTCTCCCTCTCCAAGTTTATAAATTAGGATGTTAGATCATGAAAATAAGATTCTGCTCATAAAAAATATGGAAGAAGAAATATAATTTTCCTTTGACTTCTCTTTCCTCATTACTTGCTATCCACATGAATACAAATGAATCTAACTACCTTCAAACCTAACTACTCTTGTGATGTAGAGTTAACTTACATTTTTAAGAAGTGAAAATAATTTTTCACTGAAAAAAAATGTTCTTTTCATTATAATACAAAATGAGCAAAACTGTCCCGGTGATAAGTGAGCCTTTTTTTTTCACCTTGTGGCAAAATTGGCAAAAATTCCTCCCTGCCAGCTTTGTTTTATGTGCTCACACGACAACACAGCTTGATTAGAGATTCTTATTCATTTCCTGTCCCACATTGCTGACGTCTGTGTGCTGTTAAATGGCTCTCATGTTCTGATTCTGACTCATGAGAATCTCAGTATTAGAAGAGAGAATGAAGTTGCTGTGTGTGTACACACAGTCAAGCAATCACACTATGTGTGAGGGTATTTTTACATGTATATAGAAAACACATGTGTACCCATATCGACAGTTGACTTAGCCAGTCTCCAACACACATTATATATTTCCTACATATGCTTTATTCATTTACATATGTTTGTGAACAAATGTGTGCTCACTATTCCAAATGACTCAAATCAGTATGAATAACTAGTATTTTTAACATGTAGATGTGAAGGGTAGAATAAAAGAGCAACTATTAATTTCAAAATATGGAAAATGGTCCTTTCTTGTGTAGATAGAAAGATATGGTCTCAATACCACATGAATTTGGCTAATTAAAGAGGTGGTGGAGAGAGAGAGAGAGAGAGAGAGAGAGAGAGAGAGAGAGAGAGAGAACTGATAGGAGGGGAGGGAAGGGAACAAAGAAAAGAGGGATAAAAGGAAAGAAGGTATGAAAAAAGGAAGAATTGAAGAAAAGAGAGAGGGAAAAAGAGAGGAGGGGAAAGGAAAGGAAGAAATAAAAGTTAGTTAGTAGAAACTATCATAATCTGCCAGCAAAAAAAGGCAAATAAAAGTTGAAGAGAGTGAAGCTTGACCATACAAATGGGAAATCATAGAAACATGGAAAAAACATTAAATGCAAGAGTGTGTGAGTAAACATTTAACAACCAGCTATCCAGAAGGAAAAAAAAGTTAGCATGACATACTTTAGTTTAATTTGCATTATTAATATTTTTTCTATTACTTTTTTAAGTCTAGGCAATCCATAAAACAATGAGCCTAGTCCTGATTTATAGCATTTGACAATTTATAATATATAAATAAATAAAATATGATGTATAAATAAATTTATGTTTTATAAAACACTGAAAATTTGCCTATGATCCATCAGACTACTTCTGAGTAGTCTTCTTGTTGGCTATGCCTGACCAGGGATCTCATATAAAACATCTTTCCAATATTATTTTCTAGCCATAACATTAAGAGGTGTAGTCAATACAGTATGATTTAGAACAGCTCCATTTTCTAAGAATATATTCCATATGGGAAAAACAAAAGTGTGTTTCTTTTCTTTTTGCAAGGCAATGGGGTTAAGTGGCTTGCCCAAGGCCACACAGCTAGGTAATTATTAAGCATCTGAGACCAGATTTGAACACAGGTACTCCTCACTCCAGGGCTGGTGCTTTATGCACTGCGCCACCTAGCCACCCCAAGCTGTTTCTTTTCAATTGGTACTATGGAGCCTAGTTTTGTTCCCTCAGATAAGACAAAATAAGCCTCCTTCTCTCCTACATGAGAGCCCTTCCAATAAGTAAATAAAGAGAACTGTCATTTTCCTTTCCCCCAAGCTTTTCTTCTTTAGGTTAAATAATCTCTCCTCCTTTAAACAGTCCTCAGAGGGCATTTTTTGTCCTTCCTCATAAATGATAATGTAATGAGGGAAAATTTTCATAAGAATATCACCTTCTTTATTCTAAATATAACACTTCTATTAATGAATATCATTAGTTTTGAAGGGTAGGTTTTTGCTACCTTGTCATATGGTCCATTTTTGGATTTCTGTACAATTCACTGAAAACACAGGGGTTTTTAAGACTTAATTATTTTGATATTATCTCTCTCAAATTTTAGGAGAAGAATCAATATTTTGAATATAAAAGCAGAATTTTATAATTATACCTATTAAATTTTAACCTTACTAGATTTGGACCATGATTTTGGCTGGTTTGTCTTTATGAACCCAAAATCTGTTATTCAAAATATTAAGAATCCATCTCAGGTTCATGTCATCTGAAAATTTGATAAGTATGTCTTCTATGTCTTCATTCAAATCATTAATAAAAAAGTATTGAATAGAATTCAGTCAAGGATAGAGTCTTAAGGCAATACACTGGAGACTTCCCTGAATTTTGATATTACCCCATTAATCACTAATCTTTGAATCAGGTTGTTTAACTGGTTCTCAATCTTCTCTATTGTATTACTGTCTAGAAACACTTTATATTTTATAGAAAAAAAGATATTCTCATGAATTTTGTCAATTGTCTTGTTGAAATCCAGGTACATACTTCAATGTCATTGCCATGATTCATCACACCAATAAATTTGCTAAAACAGGAAATTCTGGAGTTTCTTAAAAATCAAAAGTCTTCATTGAGTTAATAATAGTGACCCTTGCTTTCCTTTCTAAATGCAAAAAAAATAAAATCCACAAAAAACATTCCTTTCATAATTTGCTATGGATTTCATTTTGGAAAACAGATATCATTGACCATACTTTAAAAACTATATACATTTTTTTGATTTTTAAAATTATGTGACTATCCTCAGTCCTTCATCCAATGTTCAATCCAGCTTCAATCCAGTGATAAAACCAGAATTCAGATTTTAGCTCAACATTTTCCTACTATACTGAGAAAAACTGAGAGTCCAATTTTTCCTCTTCATCTCAGATACCTTGACATAAGTCTATACTTTGTCTTTCTTTTCCCTGGTCTGCATCAATGTAGTGGCCCTTTTCCTTGTTAAGATCAGTCCCCTAGATGTACAATTGATTCCATTCCCTCAATGCAACCTCAATCAATCATGATCTCTAATCTCCTAAATCTTCATAGTTATTGAACTTCTCCTTACTACTTTTGATCATTTCTAAGTATCCCTTCATCTTTAAAACCATTTGAGCCCTTATTTCTACTCAAATAATACCTGGTTGTTAAGGAGTTTGAAGGAAGACAATAAGATTTTTGGAAAGGATTTGAGGGTAATGAGACTGCAAGCCAGTTAGGGAAGAACAAAAAGATTGCTTTACTACAATGAGGATCCAGATGAATTATGAGAACATGAATTTATAAAGTAATCAGTCAATGTGATTGAAACTTTCTCAATCATATAGCAGCATGTGATTAGAAAAAGAGGAGTTAGATGAAGGAATAATCCAAGACTAAGGTTGTAGCTGGTTTGGGCTATAATTCTGCTATAATAAAACTTCCAGTTACTCCAGCTTTGATCCTTACTTAAATTCTCACCACAATGTTCTATCTTTTACTGCCACATCTTCCACTTCTCTGTTTTTCACAAACCTTCCCCAGGTTATTCATATTTGCTGCTATTTTCTTGAGGTCCTGGAAGTCTAATAAGAACTAGGTGATCTTGTATGTCAGAATTTTAAAAAATGAAAATAAAGATGGGAAAGTTAATAATAAAGTGAATAAGATGATAAATGAAAGGGAAATTGGAAATTTGAGATTCTCTGATTCACTTCTATTGAGTTAAAATGTATGCTTTCATTGTTAAAGTTTCAAATGTATCAATTTAAAGTTGGTTTACTCTATAATTTCACTATATACAAAAATTATTAACATCTTGTGATCTAAAGCATTATGCTATATACTAGGGCAATTCCAAAAATCAATAAAAGCTAGTCTTCAAAGGGCTTATGATCTGGAAAGTGTAGAGACCGATACATGGAGAAATATGGATCAAGTGGAATGTGATAAAAATATAAAGTATGTGCAATGTGTTGGGAAATAGGGTGAAATACAAATCTGGGAAGTCTTCATGGAGGGAGTGATAATCAAGCTATGATTTAATGAACCAGGAATTTGTCACCAAAGGGATTGGGGATGGGAGCATTCCAGGTGTAGACTATGAACAAATTATATAGAAAATGGTATGCTAAGTAGTTTATTATGACTATAATGTGGTCTACATGAGGAAAATTTATTTGTTAAAAGAAGAGAAAGAAAGACTGGAACCAGTTTTTGGAGGGTCTTAAATATCAAGCTACAGACTTCAGACTTTTTTTAGGCAATAAGGAGTCACTGAACATTTTCAAGAAGTAGAATGATGCAGATGAGAAGATTAATCTGGCAGCAGTATGAAAGATTCAGGGGTAAAGAAGGGTATTGTCAGTGAAAGGTAGTCAAATGAGACATTGATTAATAAACATTTATAAAGTTCCTACTATGTGTCTAGAACTTGGAATAAATGCATTAGTAGATTTGTCCTTCATTCTTGAAAAGAACCAAAGTGGTATTACTTTTTTCAGAATTACAGTGAGTCTGACCCTGGCTGATCAGATTGATATGAATTCAAAATGCTCCACCGCAGGTCAGGTACAAATAGTTCATGTGATTTTGGGGATACATATACAAAGAGAAAAATACTCTATTCCCAATTAACTGAAATTCTATTGGAAGTGGGGAAAAAGACAAGTACACATATAAATATGTATATCACAATATAAACTAAATAAATATGACTATATGCAAAGAAGTTACACACAAGATATCCTAGAGGAAAGGGCAATAACAGTTTGGGGAAAGATCAAAAAAGACTTCAAGTAAAGAAAGGAACTCTATGAGGTGGAGATAAGAAAAGAGCAAATTCTAAGTATTACAAATGCAACCATATGTTTTGACTAGATCAAAGAGTTTATAAGTTCAGATCACCTAACATGGAGGCATGCACCATTAGGATTCTACATGAGTGGCAGTAGACTCATTAGATTGACTGCATAGTCAGAATAGGTTGTCTGGGACAGGTTTTCTCTCTCTTCCCCAAAATGACAAAAGAGAATAATAGTCATGTCTCTTGCCTGAGGAGAAGGGCTACATTCTGCTCCTCTTACACCTGATGGCACAGTGCATAAAGGGCTGAACCTGAAGTCAGGAAGATTGAATTTCATATCTGACTTTAGACATTAACTAACTTCATACCATCACTTCATCTGTTTGCCTCAATTTCTTCAGCTATAAAATAGAGCTAATAATAGCTCCTACCTCCTACTAGAGTGGCTTTGAGGATCCAATGAGGTAAAAATTAAAAGTGCTTTTTAAATGTTACTTATTATTCTTATTGTTATTATTTCCCTATGACCCTGAGAAAGGGGCTTTTGTTTCTTTTTTTCCTTTGTTCTTGGATCTAGTTTTGGTTTGTTCTGAATTCTCTGTCTTTCTCAGTTCTAAACATAGATCATAAAACCCTTAATGAACCCAGGTGGATCCCCACATAGAACCTGTGCCAAAGAAGTCTGGGAGGTTGAATTCCAGGCACAATGTGACCTTCCACGCAGGGAAGTCTTGAGAACTCAAGTGATGAAGATTCAAGTCCAAAAAGGCTTTGACTGTGCAACTTTGTGAGATTGTACTATATAGGGATTGAGATGAGTTGTGAACCTAATACCCTTGTCTTCCAAAGATTATGAAGAGTTGCAAGGGATAAAATAAACGTTATTGCTGTATGTTTGTTCTTATTGCGCCTTTGACATAAATATTAATTTGTAAAAATGAATTCAACTGTTAAGTTGTTAAATAGAATTGGAGTTTAGGGGACCCCTTGAGAAAATATAATAGATGAGATCTAGAACCAAAGGTAGGGAATCTAGATGCCCTCAAAACCCTCAAGTATACAAGAGAACCCTGGGGAGAGGTAAGATATAATATACCTGAATTACCAACACTGGGGGCCAGGTAGTTACTGTTACATTGACATCAAATATCCTGCCTAGCATGCAATTCTCAGCCCTTTCAATTGTATACTTATTATCTATTGCATTTGATGTACTTGCCATTGAAAACCCTATTGTAATCTATGAACTACTATAGGTCTCTGTGGTCTGGGTCTTACTTCTGCTATGTTATGTACCCAGTTCTAGACATATTTAAGTGTGAGTTTGTGGAGCATTCATATTGAAATATGCATTAGGTGTTAGAAACATAAATCTGGAGTAAGAGGGAAAAAAGCCATTTGGGTGTTTTTTTACTTAGGAATGATGGCTAAAGATATAGGAGTCTATATGATCCTAAGGAAAAATACTATTATACATAGATTCACTTACTTAATTTATAATTACAGTTAAGTAATAGGTCTGAACTGCAGTGACATGAACCTTTGAATAAATCAAATATTTGCAAACTCTAGGATTAAATTCATTTTAAACACTGAAGTTGCTAATCATTCACTAGCCATGTCTTTATCAAAATCTATAATCTAATTTCTAATTTCAGGGATAGCCTTAGATCTTTCCTGATGGAATTAAATCTTAGGCAATAAGAGAAAATACAAAAGCATATATATTGCCTATGCATGCAAAAACTAGCTAAAATTAAGTATCCTAATGGCCAAGATCAATCATTTTGTGGTCAGTATAGGTTTGGTTTTTGTATTACAGGTCCCTTGGAACTTTGAATGTTTTTCACAGATAGATATAATCATTAATCCCCCCTTTAATTTACTGACCAATTCTTCACTTGGATCATATGTCTACAGCTCAAATTCAGCAATTTAGGAGAATAAGAGTGATTTCCCTGAGTTCTTTTTTGTGGATTTTTTTATTACTTCAAATGCCATAAAATAAGCAAGTTATGGTCTTCAAAATTAATTCCATGAGGAAAGTGATTTGTCAGAAGTATTATGGAAATTAACCCCTGTGTTCTGCACTAGTAAGATACTTTCAACAAGAGTTTTGTGCTTTTCTGGATTATTGCCTTTTCTTCTACAATTCTATCAATTGAGGATCCTCTTCACCAAACATGCTATTAATACTTAATTTTTTTATAATCATTAACTATTGGATTAGAACTTTTGTTGTAGAAAGTGAAAGTAAATTAGATATTCATGAAATAAAGACCTGTTACCTCTGAAATAATATTGAATATTTTAAGCTTATTTTTTCCACCTAGGTGAAAAAGACTAAGGAACATTAACAATCAACTATCAAAGAAATCGATATAGAAATCCTTCCATCTATCATCACTGAGACCTCAAATGATTCATGGAAGAAAACAATATCATATTTAAAATTTGTTGATGTTTTTACCTTTTAATATTATTTATTTCTAATTGAGGCATTATTTAAAGTTTTTTGGAGGAGAATTTTGAAGAGTTTAGGTAAGTCTGATTTCTCTCCAACATCTTGGCTCTGCTCTCTACATATTTATTTTCAAATAATATTGAATATATAGACATTTTTTGCAATATTTTTTCTATCAATAAATTCTAACAGGAGAGTTTTTGTGAGGATTCTCTATATATTTTTGATGTTAAGAAATTGACTTTATACTCAAACAAATTGGGAACCACAATCCCAAAGAACAGCCATAATATAAGACATGCATGATAAAAGGAATTCAAGTGAAGATAATTCTGCTGTTTCAATTTAAATGTTACTAAAGGTAGTAAATAGAGCACCAGCTCTGGAGTCAGGAGAACCTGAATTCAAATCTGGCCTGAAACATTTGACACTTACTAGCTGTGTGACCTTGGATGAGTCACTTAAACCTGATTGTTTCACAGGACTTTCTTCAGTTGTCCTTATTCCTATCTGGCCACTGGACCCAGATGGCTCCAGAGGAGAAAAATGAGACTGGTAACTTAATACAGCATTCCTGTTACTCAAATCCAATTCAATTGCTTGTCATGGAATAACCTTGCCTTTGTTAGGATCTTCTTTGAGAAAGAATATCATTATCATTAAACAGATATCATAGATGACAATAGATGGAAATAGTGCTGAAGAGACAAAGAAAAGACAAATATATTAATAATGCCTCAAAAGAAATTCTAGAGAAGTTTGGTAGAAAAGATCTGTCATACCAGGGTAAGAATGGAGCACAGTCCAGTACAGGCTGCACCAGTTCCATGCATGCCATAGGATACCAGCAGCAGATCTTGGGAGAAAATGAACAGTGGGTATTTCCAGAGTTCTCAACCCATAGAGGATAAGAGGGTCAAAAGATTGCAGGGGTCCCTTAGCTGGCACTGGGTCCAAAACTCTTTTGCAATGCATGCATCCAAAATGGGATAGTAGTGCTGGGTAGCAGTCCCAGAATAAAGAGGATCACTAGTACAACAGAGTTTGTGACCAGAGGGAGTGAGTCCCTTAGTGACAATTTGAAGATAGAAACGAGGGTTTATATTTTCTCACAGTCCAGGAGAATATTAAGCACACCTCTCCTTAGAGCATTACATTTTGTAAGAACTAAAAGCTTATAGACCCATAGAATTAGTTCTGAAAATGACTCAGTTGTAAACCAAGATCTTTTGCTTTCAGAATATCAAATTGCAATCCCTATGAGCCCTTAATGTCAATGTTGCCAAATCCTGTGTAATCCTGACTATGTAGGCTCAGTAGTTAAAAAAGCTTAAGATAGTGCCTCTCCCAGATAGGGAGTAGAATTCAACTTTAAAATAAAGCTAAATGCAAAGCTAGTGAAAATTGAGCAAATAACATCATAAAAATAAAAATCCTGATCAGTGTCAGAGAATAACTCAGAAGAAAATAACAGTGTCAAAACTGCTACATTCAAAGCTTCAAAGAAAAACATGAATTGATCTCAGGCCCAAAAAGAATTCCTGGAAGAGCTCAAAAAATGTTTATAAAATCAACTAAAGGAATTAGAGAGACATTCTCAGGAATATTTTTAAAGTATGATTTTGGTTTATTTATTTTATATTATTACAATAATTTTGCTATAAGAGTAAGCATAAACCGCCCCCTCCCCCAAGAAGATGAGAAAGCTCAAGAATAGTGAGAGAGAGAAAAAATGTACTTCAATCTCCGTTCAGATTTCAATGGCTCTGTCTCTGGGGTGAGTTGCCTTCTTTATCATAAGTCCACCAGAGAAGTTGCTTCAATATTTTTCCCCACAGTTGCAAATACTAGCTGTATTTCCCTGCATTCTATTCCTTTCCACTCTCATTTACTCTATTCTCTCTCTCCTTTCATCCTGGCCCTGTCCAAAAGTGTGTTGTATCTGAGTACCCTCTCCCACAATCTTCCCTCTCTTCTATCACCTATTTGCCATTCCCGCCCCACCCCATTTCCCCCTTTTCTCATCACTTTTTTCTCATTTTCTCCTCTAGGGTAAAATAGATTTCTATAACCTATTAAGTGTTTATGTTTTTCCTCTGAGCCATTTCTGATGAGAATGAAGGTTTACTCATACCACTTGCCATTCCCCATTCCATTCCAATGTAAAAGCTTTTTCTTGACTCTTATGTGAAATTTCTTAGCTCCTTCTTTCTTTCCTTTCCCTCCCTCCAAGTACTTTTCTATATCATCCATTGACTCCATCTTTTTACCATATTATACTATTATATTCTGCTCTGTCCTATCTATATATGCTCCTTCTAACAACTCTTATAAATGAGAAAGTTCATATGAGTTATCAATATCTTCATCCCATGCAGGAATACACACAGTTCAATATCATTAAATTCCTCATAATTAGTCCTTCTCATCCACCCCTTCTATGCTTCACCAGATTCCTGTACTTGGAGATCAAATTTTCTGTTAAGCTCTGGTTGTTTCAATAGGAAAGGTTGAAAGTCCCCTGTTTCATTGAAAGTCCATCTTTCCCCCTAAAGAGGATGTTCAGTTTTGCTGGGTAGTTGATTCTCAGTTGTAAACCAAGATCTTTTGCCTTTCAGAATATCATATTGCAATCCCTACGAGCCCTTAATATAGATGTTGCCAGGTACTGTGTAATCCTGACTATGTAGGCTCAGTAGTTGAATTGCTTGTTTCTAGCAGTTTTTAGAATTTTCTCTTTGACTTGGGAGTTTTGCAATTTGGCATTAACATTCCTGGAAGTTTTTCTTTTTTGGGATCTCTTTCAGGAGGTAACTGGTGAATTCCCTCAATTTCTATTTTCCCTTCTACTTCTAGGATCTCAGGGCCATTTTGCTGTATTATTTCTTGAAAAGTCAAGTCTAGGATCTTTTCCAGGCCATGACTTTCAGGTAGCCCAATAATTTTTAAATTGTTTCTTCTGGATCTGTTTTCAAGGTTCGTTGTTTTTCCAATGAGATATTTCACATTTTCTTCTAATTTTTGGCATTTTTGGAAGAGTTTTATTTCTTCCAGATTTCTTGCAAAGTCATCAGCTTCCTTTAGTTCCATTCTGCATTTGAAGGAGCTGTTTTCATCAGACAATTTTTTAATCTCCCTTTCCAACTGGCTAATACCGCTTTTTAAGGCATTATTCTCCTCATTTACCTTTTGCTTTGCTTTTGTTCCATTTGACATAAACTGGTTTTTAACATATTATTTTCTCCAGTATTTTTTTATATTTCTTTCACCAAGCTACTGATTTGGTTTCCATGATTTTTCTGTATTACTCTAAATTCTCCTCCCATTTTTTCCTTCACCTCCCTTAATTGCTTTTCAAAGCAAGTTTTTGAGCTCATCCATGGTCTGAGCCCATTTGCTATTTCTCTTGGAGGTTTTAGATATGGAAGTTTTGATTTTGTCTTTATCTGAGTATGTGCTTTGATCTTTCATGGGACTGAAGTAATTTTCTATGGTCAGATTCTTCTTTTTTTCTGTTGTTTACTCATTTTCTCAGCCCAAGACTAATTTACAGGACTTCCAAGGCTTTGGGGTTTTTTGGGGGGGACACCCCACTGGGACTTTTATTCCTCCAAGGTTTTATATTCTCTTCTCTGTGCTTTGATATGTAGATGACCACAACACTCACCTCTGCCCTGGAGCTGTGAGGAGGATCCCTGCTATTTCCTGGATCTTAGAGGTGGTTCTTAGTATGGGTAAACTGCAGAATCCTGCCCCAGGGAGAGCAGAAAGATTTCTGCAGTCTACCGGACCACCTTACCATCTGTGGGCTGTGCTCTGGAGGTGCAGGCTGGTTTCTCCCCATTCTCACTGCATGTTCTGTGGCTGGTGTAGCAGAGTTCTCTCACTGCCCCTTCAAGCTGTTCCTGATGATCCCTGGACTGGGCTGGGCTGTGCTGTACTGTGGTCAGGGCTTTTTTCCAACTCCTGGTCCTGGTGAAACCCACTTTTCCTGTGGAACTTTTGAATTGTCTTCTACTGGGAAAATGTATCACTCAGTCTTTCTGTGGGTTCTGACCCTCTAACATTTGGCTAGAGTCATCATTTGATGACTTTTGTGTTCTTTGTGTGTGTGTGGGGGGGCTTTCAGGAATATTTTAACCAATATTCAGAACTCCAAAGACAAGGAGAAAATATTGAAAGCTGCCAGAAAGAAACAATTAAAATATGGAGCCACAATTTAGTAGTTTATCAATTAAGGAATCGTGGGTCTCAGAATATGATATTTCAGAGCACAAAGGAAGTAGTGCTACAATTGAGATTCATTTATCAACAAAATTCAGTATAAACCTTAAAGGGGAATTGAATATTCAATGAAACAGAGGTCTTTGAAACATTTTTTAAGCAATTGAGCTTAAGTGACTTGCCCAGGATCATATAGCTAATTTGTCTGAGACCAAATTTCAGGTGTTTCTGATAAAAAGACCAGAACTAAATAAAAATTTTGACTTTCAAATAAAAGATTCAAGGCAGGCATTTAAAGGTAAGTAGGAAAAAGAACTCATAAGTTATCCAAGACATTCCTACATGAGAAGATTATACTTGTAACTCCTAAGAACTTTCCTCATTATTTGGGCAGTTAGGAGTATACATAGATAGAGAACACAGGATGATTGATGATGTTGAGATGTTATCAAAAAACAAAATTAATGGGTGAGAACAATGAATGAGAGAAGAGGGAAGAGAGAGGTCAAATGAGGTAAATTGTGTTTTATAAATGAAGTACAAAAGAGCTTTCAGAGTAGAAGATGGGGGAAACAGGAGAGGGAAAACTGGAAATTTACTTTGAAAGATAGCATATAAATTTAGTTGGGTATAGAAATCTACTTGCCTAACAAAAAAAGTATGAAGGGCACAGGAAGAGAATGCTGTTAAGAAGTAGGGCAGATTAGGGAAGATGGTAGTCAGAAGTAAATTATTCTGAGGATGGCCAAGGTGAAAGGAGAAAGTAGAATAAATAGGAGGAAAAAGAAGATGGAGGAAAACACAGTCATCTTTACTGTAAAAAAATTTACACCAAGTATCTCTGATAAAGGCCCAGTTTCTCAAAAACATAAAAAAAAAAACTGATACAAGGATATGAACAGGAAAGTTTTAGACAAAATAATCAGACTTAGCTAAGGTCATATTAAAAAACTGTTCTCAATTACTATTGATTAAGTAAATGCAAATAAAGAACAACTATGAACTATTACCCTAAACCAATCAGATTGGTTAATATGACAGAAAAGAAAATGACAAATGTTGTAGGGAATGTGGGAAAATTGAGTTACTAATAAACTATTGGAGGACTTGTGAATTGATTCAACCACTTTTTTTGAGAGGGAGTGGTCCTAAGTTATTTCACAACATGACTAACATAGAAATATTTTGTGTGGCTATATGTATAATACTTCAAATGTTTGCTTCCTCAATGAGGGTGGAGGGGAGATAGTGAGAGAAGTAATTTGAACTCAAAGTTTTAAGAAATGAATGGTAAAGAAAAAATATATATTTATATATAATAACAAATATAGTCACACTAATATAATATATAATATGTAGGTATGATGTATGCTTGATATTATGCATAATAAAATATACTTTTAATATTTTATTTTACCCAATTTCAAATAATGCTTTTAATTCCTTAACATTGTAGAGGGCCAGCCCTTGGGAGTTATTTTCACATATCCCTGGTGACCTTTTCCATCAGAGATATGTATTATTGCTCATTTTTTTGGCTCTCCAGTGAACCCTGACCTAGGATAATCTGTGGCTCCAGAGGTGGTTGTAAAAGGTTTTTCTGATAGAGAAGTATGCAGATTTCTAAGAATAAATATTGTAAATTTATTCAGGAAATTGTGAAACTGGGTCTCCTTTAACCAGTCATTCCTGAGGTAAGTTTTTGCTATAAAAAGTCTGAGTTTCCAAAAATAAAGTTAGTGGATTTTCACATCCCAAACTTGAGTGTTTGGGTAATGCTTTTCTACTCAACCTGACTCTAGCATGTACAGACCCACACCAGAGCTATCATGGGCAATAATACATAATTATACATATATTATATGTATATATGTATGTTACTTTGACAAGTATGGCCAGTATGATCCGTTGGATCATAAAGAAAGTTTCCTTTCTTAAACTCTCTATGTCAATGACACAGCAATCAATAAAAGAAATTCTTGTCCATTTGTGCCAGGACTTGTGTCATACTCTGTAATGGGTAAATAAACATCAAAACAGTACTCATATTAATTTCTTGGGATACTTTGTGATTATTATAGGAATATATAAAATGTATACATAGGAATATATAGGAATGTATAGAGAACAAAATGAGTATTTCAGTCCAACTCTGTGGAGCATTACTATTGATCTGACCTGTCCCAATCAATGTAGATATATTCCCTGAGATCCATCTGACATATTTGGCCCATCTTAGAGAACCACTGCCTTACAAAATACAAACAGTTTATGATTTTATTTTTATTTAAGGCAATGAGGTTAAGTGACTTGCCCATGGTTGCACAGCTAGATAATTATATTAAGTGTCTGAAGCTGGATTTGAACTCAGGTCCTCCTAACTACAGGGCCAGTTGCTCTATCCACTGTGCCAAATAACTACCCCAAATTTAGCTTATGATAATAACATTTAATGAACTACTTCTTAAATAAAGGGACAACATATCACAGTTGATACAGAGCCTGTTGGCCTCAGAGCATGCAAGATATGGGTTCACACCTTACTTCTGACAAGTTGTGGCTGCAGGACCTTGGGTAAATCACTTAGATACTTAATGTCATAAGCAGCTGTTGATACTTTAAGGAAGGTGCCATACTGCATTGGGTGAGGAAAGTTCCGCATATAGGAGTTTCTTATAGCAAAGAAAGAAATCACAAAGCCAGACCCTATCCTAGCCTCCAAAGAAGATATTTTAATGCCTTCATTGTTAATGCAAAGTCTTTGTGAGCACAGAATGATTTTCTTTCCTTCCTATCTCTACTACTTAGCACAGTGGTACATGTATAATAAGCGTTTGATAAATTCTCATAGAGGTAGCTAGATGGTATAGTGGATAGTGTGCTGGCCTTAGATTCAGAAAGATCTGGGTACTGATTCTGCCTACAACTTACTATGTGACCTTAGGCAAGTCAATTAACTTCTTTGAGATTCAGTTTCCTCATCTGCAAAAAAGGAATAATAACAGTACCTACTTCATAGTGTTTTTATGAAGATCAAATGACATAATAAATAAATAAGAATGCTTTTCAGGATTTTAAGTGCTATACAAAGTCTAGTTGTTATGGTTAAATGATAGATTTCTAGGCTACAGTCACATTCTATAGTGGAATATCTCAAACCTATTTGAGTGAGAAGAAGGATATGAGGTGAAATCCTGCACAAACCTAACATAAGTGTCTGATTACTTGAGCAATATTTTAAATTATTATATTTTCTTTGCAAAAGGACTTAAGCCACAGAACTATTATATCCAAGGCATCCAATATTCTTACTGCTGCTTCTAGATCATGATGCAGGTACAAGAGGAATGAAGATACCTGGTTCCCAAGGTAGAAGTTCAGCTCTCCCTATTGATCTGTATTTTCTCAGGATAGTACAGCACTTACTTGGATTTGGTCAATGGAAAACAAAACAAAACAAAAACACCTTTGTTGAATATCTTCTATTCACCATGTCAATTAAGCTTTGTATCAAATTACCCAAGTAGGAATTCAACAGGGAGGCAGGGAAAAAAGAAAGCATTCTTTTCCATCTTAAACAAGATTCTAAACATCCTTGTCCCACTATGACTAGAAATGCACCTGCCTGAAAGGCATTGTCAGATTAGGTGACTGAGTCTTAGCCCAGGGAGAAAAGCTAAATTTTATTCTTTCTTTCTAGGGCATAGGGTTAAGTTCTTCATTACTTTAAAGTCCTAATTGTGTGATTTAAGCACATATGCTAAAGAAGATTCTGATATTCTGTGCAAACTTCCAAGAAATGTGAGATTAACCCCCATCTCTACTTGTACTGTATGTCACATGATCACATTAAAAGATTTTATTGTTCTTCAGCTAAAGATTTTTTTTTGAGGCCTCTAACACTAAACTTGAATTATTCATGAGAGATCATTATTTATTCATTAGTTCCGGAGCAATCTGGCTTTCTTCAAGTACCTGCACTCTGTTGTTTCTCATAGGGAGACGTGTTAGGACACTAGCTTTATATGAGACGTGCTAAACCAAAGAGCCGTTTCTAACCACTTAACTTAGCCCTACCACTTAAAAATAGGACAAACTGGAGGGGAATATATAGGGAATCAAAGCTATGGGAATCCAATAGGAAACAGAGCTTAGCCTTTATTCCCTGATGGATCAATAGGTTACTTATTAGAACCTGTCTTCTTGTGTTTATATATTTCTTGACACCTGAGACCCTGAAAAAATATTTTCATCCCTCAGGCAAGAGACTAGATATATCTCTAAGGTTTCTTCCAACACATGATTTCTTGGGTCAAGGCTACTGTAAGTCCTATTCCCACAAAGAATAGATTGTATTAGATAATCTCTAAATTGCCTTCCAACCCTTCATTTTATTCCTGTGTTCTCCTAAAAGAAATAGATAATGTGGATATTCAAAAACTTCAATTTATGGGGCAGCTAGGTGGCACAATTGATAGAGCACTGGCCCTGGAGTCAGGAGTACCTGAGTTCAAATCCAGCCTCAAACACTTAATAATTACCTATCTGTGTGGCCTTGGGCAAGCCACTTAACCCCATTTGCCTTGCAAAAAAGATCCAATTCAGAATATATTTAGAACTTCTTAAACGGGAACAATTCTTAATTTATGGCTCGAGAGAAGTATAGGAACACTAGGGAGGGGTGTACTGGAGGGTGGAACTTAGAAGCATTAAGAACCAGAAAATGAATCCAGAGAATGAGAGACTGGGCAATAGAGGAAAGTAGAAGGAAGATATGAGAGAGAAGGTGAAACATGTTCCTGGAGATGTTTAAAATGAAAATAACTCAATGTATGGGAAGAGAGGTAGTGTGACATGGTAAACAAAAAGTCAAGCAAAAGAAAGCAAAAATAAAAAAGATTAGGATTCAAATGAATTCTTGGAGGGGAAGAACTCATTTTGGTCTCTTTTTAGATTCCAGGACCTACCACATTGCCTGGAAAATAGATGATTGATTGATTGAAGTATGATTTCTGGTCACATATTGACTCTATGATCATGAGCAAGTTAATTATTCCCTTAATTTTCTAGATATCTGTCTAAGACTGTCAAATCATAGAGAATATATTTTCATACATTGGTAGAAGTAGCAATGAAATCACAAGTATAGCTTCTATTTCAAACCCTAGTAACTTATGTAGGCCTAAGCAAATGATAATAGGGATAATTTGAAAAGACACTAAATCAAGTATCTGTAATTTCATCCCAGTTACTGGATTACCTCTACCAACACAAATTCCAACCAACCATAAATTTAGCAGATATGTCTGACAGCTTCTTGAATGTTATAGAGGTAAATGACTTTTCTAGAATTGGTATTTTGAATCTTTAGCTTTTGAGTCTTGTAGCTCAAATTTTACAAGGCCATGTTGGCTCCATTATAAAACTACTGACAAGTGAATAATATTTTTGATGATAGTCTATCTAGAGTATTATATTGTATTCAGGAAATCATACTTTAAGAGATATTGACAAAGTGGAACATGTTCAGAGGAGAAGGACCCGGATAGTGAGGATTAAGGAGAGAAAAAAGAAGAAAAGTAAAGAAATGGGGGGAAAGGAAGAAATGAAGAAGGAAGGGAAAAGAAAGGAAGGGAAGACAGGTAAAGAAAAAGGGAGAGGGAGAGAAGAGAGAAAAATGGGATGCTTGAAATAAAGAAAAATGGTGGGGATATAGAATAATTCTTGTCTTTATATATTTTGATGATTCTTATTTAGAAGGTGTCTATTTAGTCTATGTAATTCCAGAGGGCAAACGTAGTATTGAAAGAGTACCAATTATAAGGAGACTGATTTTAACTGAATATAAGACAGAACTTCATTAACAACTGAAATATGATTATATAATTCAGTAAATGTTGGTTTAAATTGGATTGTTGAAGTCCTCAAATACATGACTTGGTATTCAGGTAATCTGGCTCTAAAAATATGATTTAGCACAGTTACTTATTATGTGACCTTAGTCAAGTCAAATCACATGTTCCCTTAGTCTATGAAAAATAAAGGCGTTGTACTAAATAAACTCTGAGGAGTCTTGGATATCCAAGTGAATGAATCAAAGTACTTTTTCTGGGTCTTCTTGCTCATAGAGTTGCCAGTTATTTTCTTCAATCTAGACTCTCTAATTCAAAATTTAGAGGAATACTAAACAAACTTCCCAAAACTTACTTTAATGATCTAGAAAAAAATTTAAAATAAATTCATATGAAAAATAAAAAGTCATGAATATCAAGGGATTTCATTTTTTAAAAAAGTACAAAAGAAGGTGGCTTAGTCTTACCAGATCTAAAATTATATTGTAAAGCATCAGTCATCAAAACTCTGGTACTGACTAAGAAATAGAGTGGTAGATCAGAGGAATAGACTAGTTACAAAAGAGACAGCAGGAAATGATTATACTAATCTGCTGTTTGATTAAACCAAAGAGCCTAGCTTCTGGGATAAGAACTCTCTCTTCAATTAAAAAAAAACTCCGCAATACTAAGATAAAACCCAAATAAGTACAGGATTTAGACATAAAAGATAATATTATAAGCAAACTAGTAGAACAAGGAATACTCTACCTGTCAGATCTGTGGAAAGGGAACTATGTTATGACCAAGGAAGAAATGGAGAACATTAAAAAAACTACATAATTTTGATTACACTAAATTAAAAAGCTTTTACACAAACAAAGCCACTGTACCAAATTCAAAGGAAGTATAATGAATTAGGAAATAATTTTTGCAACTGGTGTTTCTGACAAGGACTCTACTAAAATATATATATATATATATATATATATATTTAGAGAGAGAGAGAGAGAGAGAGAGAGAGAGAGAGAGAGAGAGAGAACTGAGTTAAATAAAAAAAAACTTCCCCAGTTTACAAATGGTCAAAGGATAAGCAAAAGCAATTTTCAGTTTAGGAAATCAAAACTATCCATGATCATATGACAAATTGCTCTAAATCTTACTGATTATCTCTGAGGTACCACCTCATACCTCTCAGATTGGCCAATATGACCAGAAAGGACAATGATCAATATTGGAATGGATGTTGAAAATCTGGGACATTAATGCACTGTTGGTAGAGTTGTGAACTGATCCAAACTTTCTGGAGACTAATTTGGAATTACCTCCAAAAGGCAATAAAAATTTGCATAACCTTTGATCCAGCAGTACCACTATTGAGTCTATGCCCTGAAGAGAACATGAAAAAGGGTAACAATATTCCTTGAACAAAAATATTCATAGCAGCCCTCTTTGTGGTGGCAAAGAATTGGAAATTGAGGGGATGTCCATCAGTTGAGGAATGGCTGAACAAATTGTGGTATATGTATGTTATGGTACACTGTTGTGTACCCAAGAGGGTACATCCCCCAAGAGGGATGGGAATTCAGAAAATCCTGGAAAGATCTGCATGAATTGGTACTGAGTGAGATTTGCAGAACCAAAAGAACAGTAAACACCCTAACAGCAATATGGGGGTGAGGGTCAACCTTAATGGACTTGCTCACTCCATCAGTGAATTAACTACAACAGAGAATATCATATATATCCAGAGAAAAATTGTGGAGTTTAAACTAAAAACAAAGTCTACTACCTTCAACTTATTTTTTTAAAAAGGTGGCTTATGTACTACATAATTTTTCCCTTCTCTAATATTTTATTTCTTCCTCAGGCATATGTTTTTTGTCTCTCAACAAATTCAATTTTGATCAATGCATAGCATGGAAACAATGTAAAAGTTATCAGATTGCCTTCTGTGGAGGGGAGGGGGAAGGAAGGGAGGATGGGGGAAAAATTGTAGAATTCAAAACCTTACAAAAATTGAAAAGTATAAACTACTATGATATATTATTGGAAAAAAATATTTATTTTTTTAAAAAAGAGTCCAGAGGGAGCGCTTCCCTTTCCTCTTATTTCTCTTGATGAGAACTCCCAAACATTTTCCTGAGCTTTGAATTTTAACTGACCATGATGGTCATTTGTTATGCCTTCAAGGGTCCTAATCTTGAAAATTATCATTTAATATTGATCAGCCTTCGCTCTTCCAGTTGTTTTGTCTCAAATAAATCCACTAGTCAATATAAACTGGTTGATACTACCCTTACTAATAAAGTTTATTTCTCAGACATACTTCCCTAGATCGACATTAAGACCCTTCATCTCTTAAAGACATATGTAGAACCACTTTGCCTAAAGGACCTTTATTGCTAGAACTGAGCCTGACATCATCATGTTCCTACTATGTATTCTGTTCTCCTACTGAGTTTTACTGGGCAAGTAGATGCCATAAAATAAGTATTGAACTTTCAAATGCAGTCTCAGATAATAACTAGCTATGTGACCCTGGGTAAATCATTTAACCTCTTTTTGATTTAATTCCATGATTCATAATAGCACTTACCTTTTAATGTGGTTGTGAAGATAAATTTAAGATAAAGTATTTTTCAAATTTCAAAATGCTATATGAATGCTAGCAATCATCATCATCATCATCATCACCTTCAGCAGCAGCAGCAGCAGAGCACTCTCTGGTTCTATTAAGTTTTTGTTTCTAGACTTTCCTGGCTAACACATCATGGATAGGCAATAACAATAACAACAATTATGTTGATAATAGTGATGATGATACCCTATCATGTTTCTACTACTACTCTTTAATTGCTGATTTATCCTTTGTGTCCTTCCTTAATTGATTGCTTTCAAGGTGTCGGGGTTTACAATACCAAAAACCATACTTGCACCTTCTGTTAGAGGTTCTCACATGTCATTAAGGGTTTTAGGTATACTTTGGAAGATTTCTAGTTCACTTTACCCACCAAGATGATCTGCAAGATGCACTAGAGGACATTATCTAATATCTTGTCCATTCCACTTATAAGCAAGTTCAAGGGGAGAGAAATTTATTTACAAGTCAAAGAAAAAAAATATTCTCACCAGTATGGGAAATACCTCCACTTTTCCACAATTATCCTTTGCTTAGAGACCTGAGTTACTTAATCTAATGTTACTTAGCAGTAGGAAGGGCTCTTGGGAAACATCATCTTTCATAGTTTCTTAGTACCCGGTATCCCAATACAGGTTTCCACAGTTCATCTGCTATGGCAGCATTACTTCTCTTTCTGGTCTTGAGTTATGGAGATAATTTAGATTGCTCGACCTTCAGTCTTCCATATTTTCCTACAAAATAACTTTCAGCAGATGCCATTACTAAGGTTTTTTTTTTTTTATTTTTCCAAGGAAATGGGGTCAAGTGACTTGTCCAAAGTCATGCAGCTAAGTAAGTATTAAGTGTATGAAGTCAAATTTGAACTCCGGTCCTCCTGACTCCAGGGCTGGTGCTCTATCTACCACACCACTTAGTTGTCACCCATTACTACTTCAATAAATGCCTTTCTGCCAAGGGCAATCTCAAAACAGTAAAGAATGATATTTGAGAATTTTTTTGTAAGTAAGGTCTCTCAACTTGAGTGCCAGATCATGCCATGGTACCTACCTATTACAATCTCTCCAATTATGCTACAGTTCCTACCAATTTTCATTTTCTTTGACTCAGAAAAAAACAAAAAAATCCCTCCCAACTTATCATTTAATGATTATGTAAGGAATGTGGGATGAATATGGCCAAACTGATAGTGTTTTTATGACAAAGGGATATATTTCCTGCTTGAATCTGTGTTTTCAAGAGCCTAAAAATTTAAGGAAGTAGCATGACTTCTGGCTGTTTTTAAAGACCCTCAAATTCTTTTGCATGTGTTCAGATGCTTACCTCACCTTCTAGCCAGGATAATTCAGTCAAATACTACCAAGCTGAAAGAGGGGAAAACACTTAAGTTCTTAATATTTTCCAAATCATTTTTCAAACATTATTAATTAATTTTTAATTTTTTTATGTTATCAGGAAAGGATTATGACAACATGGGTACCTTGAAAACATTAGGTCATTAAATGATCCTCTCTATGATATTATTCATATTGAAAGTAGTAAAAAAGGTTCAAACTAAATTTTGCAAATCAGAAAATGTTTGAATCTATCAGACTGCTGAAGTCATAATTTATAAGCAATATAATAATAACCTTTGATAGCCTAGACTTTAGGGACAAAATTGAAACTAGGTCTTGCCTAGGGATATTTTTGAATCTTATTCCACCCCTGAATAGTTTAATTCATTTATTTTGAACACACACACACACACACACACACACACACACATACACACACATACACACAGACACAAACACACACAAATCCCTAACATGGAGTCACAGGTTCAAAATTGGGTGCCTGTTGTGTTTGAGTGTTTCGAATGTTGTGTCTTGTTGAGAAACCCTCATTCACTGTTTTTCAGCCCTCCTTTTATTCTACTCCCTTTTTACTGTTGGCTCTGAGGAGGAGACCCATGAGGTATGTGAGCTCAGGGAATTGTTTTCATTTCCTTAAAATATAAAAATAAAAAATAATATCCAATAGAGATCTTACTAGATGATAGCATTGGTCAAAATATGAGCTCATAACTTCAATAAAAAGCAAACAAGGCATCTAATGATTGACTTGGATGCTGTTTTTACAGAGAAAAGATAGTGTTTGAGACCTGGATCAAATTTCTCACTAAACTGACTTACGCCACCCCAGGAGCAATCTTAGGGGAAGAATTTAGTCTCATTACCGACCACTTATGTCAGGGGGAAAATTATTATGAAAAATATGAACCTATTTCCAAAGTTCACCATTAGGCTTGAGAAGTAACAGGAAGAAAACATTAGTGACTTGAAGATCAACTTACCAATTGTTCTTTTTTGGTGGGAATGAGTGTAGAGACTCAAAACATTTGTTACTCTTACAGAAAATAACTGAGGTACTGGCTTCTTGACCTCACTTGGGTACTGGTGGATGAGGGAAAGAAAAATTTCAAGTCAAGTTCACAAAATGTGTTTTTTGCTCCTTTTCCTTTGTGGATAGTAGCCCTCAGGCATCAGGAGCATAAGGTATCTTGGTTTCTCCTTTTCTCAGCATGAGAGTCAGAAAAGCTTTCAACAATCTCCTGTCCTTAATAGTTTTCTTTTACCCACATTTTTTTTGTCCTGGCCCCAAAGCAGCCATTAAAAGCCACCATCATCTATCCAACTCCAGAAGCAGCAGAGCAAAGGGCTGAGGAGAATTGTCAGCTGTTGGCATGGAGCCAGAGAGCTAGCACCTGGTTCTCTGCATCTACTCCATGATGAATTAGCACATGTGTCCCAAGGTCATTTCAGGTTTAGAGAATTTCTGATGACATAGCAAATAGATTGGTGCATTTATGTTATATGTACATCACACATATAAATAAGATGGAATGAAAAAGTATACAATTTTGTTCCTTGATTATCTGTGCATATAGACATGTGAATAAATATATATATATATATATTATATATGTACACACATCACAAAATCCTATAGCATTTTAGTATTGAAAGGGATCTCAGTAGTTATCTTGGATAATCTATCTGCAAAAGGAGTTCCAAATACACTATTTATGCATAGAGGTTTATTGGACAAAAATTAAATACATGTATGTATATATCTCACTTCCATGAATATATGTATGTACATGCAAACAGACATATTCAGTTCTAATGCCACCTCCAAAATGAGGACTTTTCTGATCCCTCAAGCTGCTAATCCTTAAATTACTTGAATTATTATTCATACCTTCCAGATACAATTATTTTATATGTATATATATATATATATGTTCATTTAAAATTTTTTTTATTTATTTAAGGCAATTATGAAGTGTATGATTCTGAATTTGAACTCAGGTCCTCTGGAATCCAGGGCAGGTGCTCTATTCACTGCACCACCTAGCTGCCTGTCATATATGTTCATGTTATCTATATTGTTCTCTAATAGAATGTAAATGTCCTTTAATATAATGAAAAAAGATATGACTTCATTTCTGTCTTCATATTTCCATGCTTAGTGGGTCTGCCATAGAAGGTGGTTAAATGTATGTTGATTAATTGGCATTATAAGCATAATATACACATAGGAATTCATAGTTAAATAAATAAGCACAAATTTACTTTTCTATTTTATATATGCAGAGAAAGTATCGGGTTGATTTCTATATATATATGTATACATATATATGTATATATACATATATATGTATATATACATATACATATATGTATATATACATACATATATATATATATATATATATATATATATATATATATATATATATATATATATATATATATATATATATACTTTATATGGGAGGGATTCTTAAGAATACCACTATACCTTAAGATAAACACACACACATATTACCCACCAAAACTTATTGGTTTGACAAACTGATCATAGAAGTCATTTACCAGGGAAATCATTATTTTTAACTTTATCAAGTCTGATCAAGCACTCAAGCAAAATCCTTGATTTATTAGATTTATGCCCCTACCTAATTTCCATAACCCCTAATTGCTTTCCAGGTAGATACTGACATATATCCCCATTAGAAAACTGAAATATCAGGGAGGAATCAAACACTTGAATTGCACTACTTGGCAAAGATAAGTCTGGATCCCAAAGAAACTATAGTCTATCCTTGGTCATTTTGATGATTAACAACCACAATGTTGGGGTAAATATAGGCAATGCCAGGTATTCTAATATGATGCGGACACCTAAATTCCAAAGCCAGAATTATTATTCCAAGATTCCTTTTAAGAACTCCCAATATTCATTCTAGTCTAATACCAAAATAACTTCTCTGGGATTTTGCATCATACAGCTGTGAATCCACTGGCATTCAATTATATGTCCACATCATATATAAGTTGATTTGAAATTAAATGAGAACTCCCCAAGAGGCAAATCCTCTTCTTTCTTATGTCTAAATGAGTCATTTTAGAGTGATTCCTTTCTCATTTTTCTAATTCTCTAGAATGACAGGGTTTCCAAAATCCTACCCTAGAAAAAAAATCAGATTATTCAACTTAGTTTCATCCTAACCTATAGACACTTCCTGACTCTTCATGATCCTTGCATGATGCCATATATACATCTCCTATGAAGTAATCTAGTCTATGAATTCTTGAGTCAATGGAATTTTTTTCAGTTTTAGGAAGAACTATTATTCTTTGTCAGTTTTCTAATTTTTAATAGAATTTATATGTCTGCATCTTTAAAATCACTATGCAATTTGGTTGAATAAAAGGTTATAAAAAGGACGGAAAGTCAAGGATATGAACACAAAACCAGGCACCTAGTGATTTTTACAAATGATTTTTCCATAGGAAATCTGGCTAAAAAATAAATCTTTCCAAAGTATTTGTCTGACAGTCTAAAAGCACCGTTACAGTTAATTGCCTAAACTCTACTGCCCTTTATAAAGAATTCCTTTTTTTCCTTTCACAATTGTCAAAAAATGAAATGAACTCAGAGTCTCCATATACTGATGTTAATATCTATTAAGACAAAGAAATGTCTAGAGTTACACTTAACATTGCATTTTTTAATGTTTGCAATTCTCATGTACTACAAAAGGCCTGAAATTTGTGAGTTTAAATTATAGCTGACATTCAAACTACAGATTTTGTTGGTTTTATTGTCTTATATTGCATATTGAGTGCTCAGAAAGAATGCTATTTGACCTGGAGAAAAAGCAATTGGGAGTTCCCCACCAATGTAATTATTTCTTTTCCCATACTTATATACTCATTTGTTGCTTTGTCATCTATATAAATTGGACAAGTCATAGTTTCTCTGTGCCTCAGTTTTCTCATCTCTAAAATAAAAAAAAATCATATTAATTTATAGGTTCCTTCTGTATCTTAGGTTTATATCTCTTGATCAACCACTTTATTTTAGAAGGGTAAAGAAATAAATATTATTCTTCTTTTTTAAAAAAATAATCCTTAAAATAGTATGGCAGAAACTAGGCATAGACCAAAGTGTCACACACACTATACCAAGATAGGGTCGACATGGATACAGAATTTAGAGATCAAGGATGATGTAACAAGCCAATAAGAACAAGAAATGGTTTATCTGCCAGTTCTATGGAAAGGGAAATAGTTTGTGACCAAACAAGAGATAGAGAACATTATAAATTGTAAAATGGAACATTTTGGATCCATTAAATTCAAACTTTGTTGCACAAAAAAGCAATGCAACCAAGGTTAGAAGGAACAGAGAAAGTTGGAGAAAATTTTCACAAGTGTTTCTGATAAAGCCCTCATCTCTAAAACTAAATAGAGAACTGAGGCAAAATTATAGGAATACAAATCATTCCCCAATTAATATATGGACAAATATATGAACAAGCAGTTTTCAGATGAAAGTCATCAGAAAATTTCTCTAAATCATTATTGATTGGAGAAAGGCAAATTAAAACAGCTCTTTTGGGAAAAAATGACCCCCCCAACAAAAAACAAGAAAGGAAAATGATGAATGTTGGAGAGGATATAGGAAAACAGGAGCACTAATGAATTGTTGGTGAACTTGTGTTCTGATCCAACCATTCTGGAAAGCAATTTGGAACTATGCACAAAAAGGCAATCAAATTGCATATACCCTTTGGTCCAGCTATACCATGATTAGGTCTGTATTCTACAGCAATCACTTAAAAAAGGAAAAAAACACCTGATGTACAAAAATATTTATAGCACTTCTTTATGAAGTGACAAAGAATTGGAAATTGAGGGGATTTCCATCAATTTGGAAAGGCTAAATAAATTATGGTACATGAATACTATGGAATACTATTGTTGTGTAAGAAATAATGACTAAGATATGGACTAAAGGTGAACTAAAGCCTAGAAAAAGAACTATGCATTGATGCCTAGTGAAGTGAGCAGAACTAGGAGAACACTATATGCATTAATAGCAACATTATACAATAATCAACTATGATGGACTCAGCTCCTCTCAGCAGTTCATTGATCAAAGACAATTGTGAAAGACTTGTGATAGAAAATGACATCCACAACCAGAGGAAAAACTATGAAGTCTGAATGCAGAGCAAAGCATGTAATGTTCACTTTTGAAACGAATTTAATTTTTCATCCATATGCACATGTATTTTTTTAAGTTACAAAGTTTTCTTCCACCCTCCCTTCCCACCCTCCTCCCCTCAGTGGCAAACAGTCAGGTTAACATTGTATATATTATATTTTTGATATACATGTTTGCATGATTATGAGGAATTAGGATTAAGGGAAAGACATACATATGAAATAATTTTTAAAAAGTGTTCATAGATTCTCAAGAGTTGTAGCTTCTTTTTTTTTAGTTGATTTCTTTTGTTTTACTTCCAGATAGGGATGATCTTGCCCATAACCAGTCTAACACAATTGTTCTAGCTCTCTGATCTGCTGAGAGGACTTGTTTCCATCAAGGTTTATCACTTCACAATGTTGTTGTTAATGTGTACATTGTTCTCTTGTTTCTGCTCCATTCGCTCAGCATCAGACCCTGTAAGTAATTCCATGCTTCTCTATAGTCTGACTATTTATGGTTTCTTATAGGACAACAATACTCAATTAAAGCAGGTCTGAGGTATCACCTCACACCTCTCAGACTAGTCAATATGACCAGAAAGGACAATGATCAATGTTGGAAGGGATGTGGGAAATATGAGACACTAATACATTGTTGGTGGAGCTGTGAACTCAACCAACCTATCTGGAGATCAACCTGGAATTATGCCTAAAAGGCAATAAAAATATGCATACCCTTTGATCCAGCAATACCACTACTGGGTCTATACCTGAAGAGATCATGAAAAAGGGTAAAAACATCACTTGTACGAAAATATTCATAGAAGCCCTGTTTGTGGTGGGAAAGAATTGGAAATCAAGGGGATGTTCATCAATTGTGGAATGGCTGAACAAACTGTAGTATGTGTATGTTATGGAATATTATTGTTGTATTAGAAACCAAAAGGGATGGGATTTCAGAGAAGCCTGAAAAGACTTACATGAACTGATTATGAGCAAGATGAGAAGAACCAGAAGAACATTGTACACTGTAACAGCTACATGGCAGTGATGATCAACCTTAATGGACTTACTCATTCCATCAATTCCATCAATTTTAGAGTACCTTCAATGGGGAATACCACCTGTATCCAAAGGCAGAATTGTGGTGTTTAAACAAGAACAAAGTCTACTACCTTCAATGCTTTTTTAAAAAATGTCTTATGTACAACAACATTATTTTGCTCTCTCTAATATTTTATTTTCTCCTCATTGATATGATTTCTCTCTCAACACATGCAATTTGAACCAATGTATAGCATGGAAACAATGTACAGATTATCAGACTCTTATGTGGGGTGAGAGGGGAGTTAATGGAGGGTGGGGGGAAATTGTAAAATTCGAAACCTTACAAAATGATAGGTAGAAACTACTATTATATATATATATATATATATATATATATATATATATATATATATATATATAATTGAAAAAACTAACAAAATGTTTTCAAAGAACAATAATATTCCATTGTATTCATGTACTATAATTTGTTTAGCCACTCCCCAGTTGATGGGCATCTTCTCAATTTCCAATTTTCTGTCACTCCAAAAAGAGCTACCATGAATATTCTGGAATATATAGGACTTTTCCCATTTTTTGATGATTTCTTCTGGATATAGACATGGAATTGGAATTGCTCAGTCAAAGGGAATGAAAATTTTTATTGTTCTTTAGACATAGTTCCATATTGCTCTCCAGAATGGTTGGATCCATTCACAACTCCACCAGCAATACATCAATGTTCCAATCCTCCCACAATCTCTCTATCATTGATTATCTTTCCCTTTTTCTCATCTTGGCCAATCTGATAGGTAAGATGATACCTCATTGTTTTAATTTGCATTTCTCTAATCAATGCTGATTTGGAGTCTTTTTTTATATGATTATATGTAGCTTAAATTTCTTCATTTGAAAACTTTCTATCCACATCCTTTGACCATTTATCAAATGCAGAATGACTTGTAACCTTATAAATCTGATGCAATTCTCTCTATATTTTAGAAATGAGGCCTTTATCAGAACTCCTAGTTGTGAAGATTGTTTCCCAATTTTCTGCTTCTTCTAATTTTGGTAGCATTGATTTTATTATCACAAAAACTTTATAATTAACATAGTCAAAATCATTCATTTTGCAGTTCATAATGTACACTAATTCTTATTTGGTCATAAATTTGTCCCCTTTCATTAGATCTGATAGAATATTTCTTCATCAATTAATTTATCTATGATATCACCCTTTATGTCTAAATCCTGTACTCTATATTCACTTTTAAAGCTTCCTTTACTTTTCCCCCCTTCTTTCTCATGTTTTTCCCCTTCAGTTCTGATTCTTCTTTCATAACATCATTGATATACAAAGATGAAAACATGATTGTACATGTACCACCTTTACTCATATACCTATGTATGGGGGAGGGAAGAAAAAGTAGTAGAAAAATGTGGAACTCAAAAACTTACCAAAAGATGTATGTTAAAATCTATCTTTGCACAAAATTGGGAAAAAATATAATAGTAAAAATTTCCATCATTAGCGACAATAAAACATTTTTGGAAACTGCAGACTAATAAACTACAACTTGAATGACTTGATAGAAAAATGACCACTATGATAACTCTAAATTTCTCTTTAAAATGGAGTCAGTGCTTTGTTTCTTCATGAGAGTAGCTGTTTGTTTATTTATTTGTTCCCTCCTGATCCCTGCCCTGTTATGAACAACTTGAAAATTTCTTTCTAATTTCTGACTCTAGAGAAGGACTGGAATTTGGACTGGATTTAAGTAAAAATTGTTATAGTTAATCTGCGTTTTCAGTAAATAATAAGTGGGGTATAGTTAAAAGGAACTAATAGTAATCTAATTTTATTAATTTAAATAGGTATGTTTATATAAAAAGTATCTTGTATATCTATACCAGAACTCAATAATCCTTGAGAATTTAAATGCTTATCACATAGTCCAAATTTTGGAAAATTTGGCATTACCTTTTTTAGCCTACAGCAAGTTCTTTGAATATCTGCATTGATGGCAGAGATTCATCCATTGAGGATGAATTTTTGGAACCAGTCAAAAATCTTTTAGAGATAATAGAAGTAATGATTTGAAGAAATAACTTTAAATGATTTTCCTGAGTAAATCAGGTGATACTGAAACAGAGACTGACATTCTGGAGTTATAAACTCCCGTCTTGAATCATTTATTTACTGTGACAGCTTCTTGTTTTATCTGTAAGTATATGTATAAAAAAGAGAAAATATACATATTCAGAATGTGAATGGTGGAACAAAGAAAGAGAAAGTTGTGCTACATATTTTTTCTATTCCCAGGGATCTGCAGCAAAGTTTGGTAATTAAGAGTGTGCTAGAGGACTTTGGTTGTACCAAAGGTTGTACTGAGGAAAAAATTATCTTTGGGTTAATGAAAGCTGGAAAACAAAGAAAAGCAATATCTAACTACATTTTCATTTTCCCTGAAGTTGAGAGTTATCCAGAATAAAAAAGCTAGGTATTAGGCAGCACCTAATCCATTTCTACCCTGAATAGAAATTTCCTATACGGAGAAATCTCTTACAAATGAAAATGACAAATTAAGATAAAGAAAAGACATAAATAAAAGACATAAATAGATATTTTATTAGGAGAAAGAAGCTTAGAAAAAGACTAGTATAACACCTGAAATTTATGAATGAGAAAACAGACCTAGAACTGTACAGTAGTCAGAAAAATTGTGCTCTTTCATAGATTATATCTATATCTATCTGCACATATTCCATATACCTATGCATATGTATCTTATATATACACCATAAACACACATTTACATTTATATGTGAGTATGAAAATGTATATCTATATATACACACATACGCAGACACTTAAAATGCTTTGCAAATCTTTAAGTGATATATAAATATTAGATATTCTAATCTTATGATGCAACTTATTCAGTTCTCATCACTGGAATTCATTCCTTCCTCCTCTTAGAATTTCTAATTTTCTTCAAAGCTCATATCAAGTATTATATCCTATATGAAGTGTTTTCTATTCCCACTCTAGCCTGATTCCCTAACTCCTTGTGCCTGTCTATCCATCTGTTTTCCTATCTGTCTGTCTATCTATCTATCTATCTATCTATCTATCTATCTATCTATCTATCTATCCATCTATCTTTCTATCATATTTTCCTCTGTATAGCTAGCTGGTCATTATGTCTATGTGCATGTGCATGTATACATAAAAACTTTGTAGATAGATACATATATGTATATGGAGGGATTAGTGAGTGTATCTTATTTTTGAAACAAGTAATTCCTTTAATTTATACTGTGAGATCCTTGAGGGCATGGAATGCTTTGGGGTTTTTTTTTTTACTTTTTTATTTCTAGTACCTAGCTCACTGAACACCTTCCTGTTGGTTAATAAATGCTTACTGGTTACTGGATCTGTCAATCAAATAATTGTTTCTTATGTTCATTCAAAATCTGTTTCCATATATCTGATCCCCTGTAGTCTTCTCTCCTATTCTCTGTCCTAAAGCAAACTTCCTCTAGAGATAATTGCCTCTGATGTTTCACTGGATCTGGGTTCAAGTTCAACTTCATTGGCCCTCAAGGTAAGATGAGATTAAATAGCACCTGGACAACTCGATAGCCTCGCAAACAGAATGAAAAAGGATGAACAAAGAAAATTTTTGGAAAAAATTCATGCCCCATAGAAATGGAAGAGTGTCTGTTGATAATAGTAATTGGGTTATGATAACATTGAATTTTTATGTAGCTTTATTTCCCTTTTAACTTCAACTGGAAGGAATGCAAAAGTCTTTCCCAGACTCCTTAACAATTTGACAATCTCAGTTCACCAGATTCTGAAATAGGAAATGTGGTCACAACAGTTCTGGCATTATTCCTATTTCTACTAGAAGAAAGTCCCTCCAGGGAATTTTCAACCCCACTAAGGATGGGGGGAGGGTGGAATTAAAATTCAAGAGCAATGAAAGACAGAAGTGGACCATAAAACAGAAGCAGGAGAGTTCTGTCTGACCCATAATCCTGCAGAGATCAATAAGGAATGAAACATTTAATCCGATTTCATACTTTACCATATTATCACCCAGATGAAGATCAGAATTGGAGACCTTGTGTCACATTGGAAAAAACCTGAACTTGACTTTAGAGGTCCCTCTGTTGATTTCTCACTCCATCACTATCTGTGTGACCTTGGACAAAATGCCTAACCTCTCTGGGTCTCAATTTCCTCATTCAGAAAATTAGAGGGTACTTATAGCTCTAAATTGCTATTCCTGAGATTTAGATTCTAGTCTCTACACCTGGAGAGAGGGAGATTGAGCAGTTAGTCAAAACTTACTCACTCATCATTAATTGGAGTATCCTTTTAGAAGTTCATGTGAGCTTTGCTCTGGACCTTCTTTTCATCTCTATCTGCTTTCAATGGCTTTACAAAGATTTGCAAACTTAATTATCAACTCTATTAAAATAATTGTCAGATTCATTTACATAGCCTTATCTTTCTCCTTCATTTCTAGTCTCACATTACCTTTTTGGAAATTTCAAACTAGATGCATTATTAGCTTCTCAAACTCAATGTATCCATTATCATTATATTTTACCCATTATTCTTTACCCTAATCTTCTTCCCAATACCTGAATTTCTGTCAAAGGAAGTACAATCCTTTCAGTTACCAAGATTTACAACCTCATCTTTGATGTATAACATATATTCAATCTAATTGGTTATCCTGACCCAAGTCGCTCCTTTTCTCTAATGCATTATCTGTAGAGAAGCTAAAGTTATTTTCCTAAAGTACAAGTCTGTCCTTACCTACTCAATGAATTCCTTTTCATCTCAAGACAGAGATAAGAACTCCACTGATTTCATTCAATAGGATCCACACTGACATTTCCCCCCCAGCATTTTACCTTTGAACTTTCAATCCATATAGTTGGAATATGTTTTACTGAACTCCATCTCATATAATCTTTACTTTCCCTCAAAGTTGTGCTCAGCATTGCCTCCAATATGACGCATTTCTTCATCTTTCCCACCCCCCATGACTAGTACCTTCTTTATTGCCTTGTGTTTATTTTGTATATGTTTCATATGTAAGCATTCATTTACATCTATTAATATGGAAGGAACATAAGCTCTTTGAGGGCAGGAGTTGTTTAATTTTTGTCTTTTAATTTATAGCATTTTAGCACAGGATCTGAAACACAGTACTTCACAAACATGTATGATCAATTAATTGGTGAGGATTTGTCCATTATTTTCATGGACCCTACCCAGGATCTTTTCTCTTTCTGATACCAAAATAGAGGCACTGGGGGTTGGAGAACTGAAATTCCTGACATTGCACTGAGAAAGTAAAACTTCATATTACTTTGTGTACTTTGTTGTTCATTTGTTAACTTAAGCCTCTGTAGATTCTTGCAATGCAAAAAAAGAAAAAGCTTTAGTTAATTTCAAAAGTGATAAATGATCAGTAATTAATGAAGTTTTAAAAAAATAGGATTCCTAAAATACATTTGAAAACAGTTCCAAAAAAAAGCATTCAAGAAATGTGAAGCCAAGTTGGGCAGCTACTTGAAGGAAAACCTAAATTATCATTGCATGGTCATCAAATCTATCATCAGAAACCATCTATGCTAAAATCCCATCCAATTTAGTTGATTTGGATGAGATGGGATTCAACTTTTCTATTCCTTCTGGTGAGATAAATGGAAAACTTGTCTAACTGATCTATCATTGCTTCCCAGTATTGTCCAGTTCTGACCTTTGCCCTTAATCAATACCTGGCACTGTCTTCAAAGAATGTTGAGGCATGTCATATATTCCATCACTGACCTCTTAGTAAGTTTGTGTTTTTCCATTTAGCCTAATGCAAATATTTCTTATTTGTGATGACTTCCTTGATTGACTTCCTCAAGGAACTCCTTGAGAGTAGGAATTATGTAAGGATTTTTTTCCTTTCTATTTTATCTTCAGAAATTATAATAGAACATGGCATATAATGAGCATTTTTTGCATTAATTCATATAGTCATTTATTTATACATCTTATACCTTATTTAAAATGAATATAAGCATATAAAATACTTCTTCTGACCAAAAAGAGGCTTTTTGAGTAGCAAAATATAAAAATATAGTGTTAATGTCTAAAGAGTTCATCACATTCCACCCCTCTCAGCTAGTGATATTCTTCCAAGCTCCTATATTTCTAATCCAGAGAAAAATCTATGTGTCATCAATTGATCAACTATGTAGTCAGTAAGTAGCAGAATGTGGCCAAGTACACTTATCTCATTTGGGAGATAGATGTATAATACACACTGAAACCTCAAACCCTCTAGAGTAGGAAAGATTAGTAACTCCATTAGCCTTGGTTCTTGGAACACATTGTGAGACTTGTTGGGGAGGGGGGAAGTCATGCATTGTTCTGTTGATGCTATGAGAACTTCTTTTATTCTCATGTACAGTTCTTAATATACTTTTGTTGGGGGGGTCTTGACCTATGATTTCATTGATTCAGAGAACTCTTGATAAGGAAAAATCCCCAGTCAATAGCAAAGAATTGCTTACTCTAAAATGTATAGTCTCACCGAGTTGCTAGGGACTGAGCAATGTTACTGCTTCAGTATCTCAAAGTCAATAAACATAGAGATGGAACTTGTAACCAAGTTTTCATAATTCTCAGACTGAATCTCTATCCATTATACTATATTTATTCCCTTTCTATTAATATAGTCCAGTTTGATAAATCCTAGTTTCAGTTGATAAGTTACTAATCAATACTGCCCTCTAAATTATTGGCTTACTGAAGGAGATGCTTTAAAAATGACTGAGCATTTTTTAAATTGAAAGGCAAATATATTTATAACCTTCTCTCTGACCCATATGCAACCTCATCTTCCCACCACAGTATACCTCCAACCATACCTCACAATGACAGGACATGTGGAGTGATTTACAAAGTACTTCATATACATTAGTTAATTTGGGTTTTACAATAGCCTATGAGGTAAATAATACTACTATTATTATGCTTATTTTAAATAACTAGAAAAAATGAGTCTCAGAAGGAGGAAAAGTGACCTCAATAGTTACAGAACTAATACGTGTTATCCCCCTAGTCTCGAAGTCAAATATACTCCCCTGTATTTTACATACTATACTCTCCCAACATTTTTCTGAGTCCCTTTTACAATCCAAATGGAAATAGGAAAAAAAACAGGCAGCTGTTTGGATCTGTCTCCCTTGGTCCATTGGGAGATTTTGCATTGTCCTTTGAGTCTCTTGAGTAGACCTTCAATAAATATTTGTGTTGAATTTCATTGAATTAACCTCTCAGAAACTGAGTGATATTTTACTAGTAAGCAATTCCTGTATGTTTAGAGAGTTTAGCTAAAATGGGTATTGTATAAAATGTCCGGCTTTATGAAGCCTTAGAGGTTTCTGAAAACACTAGAAAAATTGGGGCAGCTAGCTGGCGCAGTGGATAGAGCACTGGCCTTGGAGTCAGGAGTACCTGAGTTCAAATCCAGCCTCAGGCCTCAGACACTTAATAATTATCACCTAGCTGTGTGGCCTTGGGCAAGATTAACCCCATTTGCCTTGCCAAAAAAAAAAAAAAAAACCAAACCAAAAAACCTAATTAAAAAAAAAAAACACTAGAAAAACTGCCAGACTCAGAAAAGGTAGAGATAACTATCATAAAAGCCTGAGATTGTTCATGTCTTGGTGAATACTTCAGGCCCGAAAACCCATTGGGAAGGAGCAGTTCTTTTTTATTGGGACAGACTATTCCTTTGGACTAGAGTAGGAGTGATAAAAAATCCAGCAATTCTAATTCTAATAATAATAATATAACAATAACAATAACAACAATAACAATTAGCATTTTTATGGTGCATCTACTATGTCCTGGTCACTGTGCTAAGTGTTTTAAAAATATCTTAATCTGTCCTCCAACAATTCTGTGAGGTGGGAACTATTATTATTTCCATTTTACAAATGTGGAAGGGACTAAGTGACTGGCCCAAAGTCAAATAACTAGTAAATGTTTGAGGATGGATTAAAGTTCAGTTCTTCCTTCTTGAACTGCTCTCATCCCCTTCTACTCCCATCCACTGTACTATCTAGTTGCTAGTAAAAAAAAAAAAATGAATTTTCACACAGGAGGTCTGACTTCACCAGGGCACCACCCTTAGCTTTTATTTGCAGACACTTTCTGTTCATTTTGCAAAGTACTTAACATTTATTCTCTCATTTTAGCTTTACCACAGCCTTCTAAGGTGAATGTTCCAGGTATTTTTAACAGATGAATAAACAGGAGGGTTCAGCAAAAATGAGAGAATTACCAATAGTCAGAGAGATCTTAAGTTACAGGCAGGGTTGGAACCCAGTTCCTGCTGACTTCTCACACTGTTTTTCATCCATTGTGACATGCTGCCTCCCTGAGGAAACAATATGCTCTAGGGAACTTTACTGAATGAACTTTGAGGTTCCTGCATTTATTATCTAAACATTATTCACCACAGAACACAGAAAAATCAGAAAACCAAGACTTTACAAAGCAGCAAGAAGAAGACATATAACAGATATTACAGATCTGACTCTGGGTTCCCAGAAATCAATAGAGGGGGGAAAATCTTATTTAAGAAGATAAGAAAGACACATTGAGTCTGACTTTGTATTGTAAAATGAGGTTAAAGACATCCTTAGGTACAAAGTTCAGTCATCTGAAGGCTATCACAGTATCAGTATTTTTGCAGAAAGATTTTCATTGATTCTATTTGGTACCGATGGGGGTACAGCTCCCCAAATGGACATCAAATAAAAGTGAAACTGAACTTTCCAAAAATATTCACTTGTAATTAAGATACATATTTTAAACTACCTTCAACTCTAAGACAATTGATCAGAATTCTTTTTTATCTTATTCTGTAGTGGAATTACTTGTTTCCAGAGAATTTGGGGTTCCTTGGGGTCATGCTTTAAATCGATCTGTTTTCACAGGAAGTAACTTGCTATTTAAAACCACTACATGAATTTAGCAAAGATTTTATGCATCATCCTTCTTATAAGTTTAAATTTTATCTTAAATCAACTAAGTCAAACAACTCTTTCTATGTGTGTATGTTGTTGTTTCTCTGATCCTGAGTGGATAATAGAGTACTGATATCTAGATACAAATGAAATACTTCTTAAAATTATGAAATATTTAGGATTTCAAAAAAGTAATATAGCATGTGAATGTTTCTTATGATTAATATGAAGTGACCAGGTTGAAAGAGGATCTTAGGAGGATAGTTTTATAGAATGAGTAAAGCAGATGCATAAGTACTAGACCTTGTTTCAAGCAAGGTACTCCAATATCTCTTCCTAATCATGTGACTTTGGAGAAGTCTCTTATTTTCTCAAAATGACAGTTTACCCAGAAAAAAAATGGTAATATGATCTGTCCTTTTTATCTTATTTCCCTTAAGATAAAGTTCAAATAACATATGGGCATTATCAGAAAACTATAAAGACAAAATAATAATGATTATTATTTTTATGAAATAATTGATATTTGATTATATTAGTGTAAAAACTCTCTCCATTTAGGTAAAAGTAAAACATCTGTAAGTTAGTAAATAAGTCCTAGAGAGTTTGAGAGGTTAAGAAAATTGTCCATGGTCTCTCAGCTAATGACAGAATTTGGATTTCAATTTCCTTCCTAATTTCAAATCTAGCCCTTTATCCACTCTCCTAAGCTATTTCTTTATTACTAGTAGCAATGTCGTGATTAATAATAATGATCCTCTTTATTACTATATCCAGTTTTCTGTGGAACTGATATGGTATCAGAGTTACCAGGATCTTGGATATTAAGAAATGTCATATAGAAATAATTTTGGAATACATGAGAGAACAAACAATCCTAACACTATCAAACACATATCCCTTCCCTCAGGGGCCTTGTTTAATAATCTTTTGGAAATGGGGCCTAAACCCTTAAACCCTAAGCCCTTCCCTCTTGCTCTCAGTAATGATAAACAATTCCTCCTCTCAGGTGGTCCTTTTATTAAAGAGCTGAAAGATGGACAGTTGCTGACAGTAAAGTCTGGTCTAATTCCAGCTTCCTCATTGGAGTGTACAGAAACCTTTCTCTCACCACCCTGGAATTGGCACCAGACCCAGATCTGTCCCATAAAGAGAAGGAGCAACATGTTCAAAAGAAGCTTTATTAGAGCTGTCACAGGATGTGTGTCCCAGTGAAGGAAACACTGAGAAAACCATTCCGTTGGTCCTTAGTCTTGATGTTGATGTCAGAGATGGAGAAGTAAATTACCTAAGTGGTCAAGTCAAACAGGAGGCTAAGTACCTTTTGCAGGGTCTATCTGGACAGAAGAATGCTTGGGCATATACCTAATAAATGCCTATTGACTGACAGAAGAAAACAATTTTCATTTATATAACAATTAAAAGGTTTGCAAAACATTTTATATGTGTTCATTTATTTGATCTTCATAATACCTCTTTGAGATAGGGACCCTTGTTCCAGATGGGAAAACAAAAGCTGAGAGAATGTGGCAAATCTAGTGACTTGTCCAAGGAAACAAGACTATTAATTGCCTAAGGCAGGTTTCAAATTCAGTTTTCCTAGCTCTAAGAATTTTTAGGAAGCTTTATATTTACAAAGGGTACATACTCCTGAATTGCATATGAAGCATGTTTTCTCAGAACATTTTTTGAAAGCAGAAAGAAAACGCTGAGAACTAAAAAAAATTAAAAATAGAAAATTCACAAAACTACTATTGACTACCTAGTGATTGTTTAATTGCTTCCCAACAGGATTTATTTAAAATCCTTGTCTTTAAAAGGTCTACTTTTTTTTAAAGAACAGACAAAAAGAAACAGAAAGAAGGGAGGAAAAGGTAAGGAAGAGAAAAAGTGGGAAATGAGGAAAAGAAAGGGTGAGGAGAAAGAAAAAAAGGAGAAGGGAAGGAAAGAAAAGCAAAGAACAGAAAGGAGAAGAGAGGAGAAAAGAGAAGAAGAGAAGAGAGAGTGATGAAATCAGATTGAAGAGGAAGAAAATGAAACAGAAGGAAAGGGGTAATATTATTAAAAGGATCAGAACTGTTGATATGATGTGAGTTTATAGAGGGATTCTATTTCAAGTAAGTAGATTCTTTTTAAAGTTTTAAAGAAATAAGTTGGGAACAATAGAGTGGAAAAGATTCCTCAAGTTCTTGCAATGTTAAAGTATTTCCTTGTAAACGTATAGCATTGACTTGACATATTCAGGAAGAAACTCCTGCAAACTGAATGCTTAAAGAAGGCAAATATTCTTCTAAATACAATCAGGTAAGCAGAACCTACAATATAAAAGAAGCTCACACCCACAAATATCTTTGAAACTCTAGTTAATCAAGGTGTCAAAGTAACTAAAGCAGTTGAACAGATTTTATTGAAAATAAATCACTTTATCATATACTCGATTTTATATTATTATTTTCCCACAGAGACTTTCTATTCAGTTGCCTTTATTTTTTTTATAGAGTATATCCTGCCCTCTTTAGTCCAGATGCGATAACTACATTTACGGAAGAAATCTAACACTAGACCATAAGTCTTAATGCAGCAGCTTCTCCCACTGCCCTGTGGAAATAGGCCATTATTAGCCGTTTCTGGCAGAAACAGTTGACAGGAAACAGAACAGGAAATGATATAATAGCTCCAGAATTGTATATTTCCCTTATGCCCAGCTGTTTGTGGGATGACCTTATAGTTAACCAGGAAATTCTGAGGTGGCATTGAACCTCAAATATTTAAACATTTGAACTTGTATTCATGAGTCTGGATCTCTTCTTTACTTAGAGGAATGTACCCAAATTAATAAAAATATGTTAAAAGGTTAAAATGCATGAAGCAAAATTATTTCCTTAACTGATAAAGTATATAGTTATTTATATAGTTCACAGAAGATTATTTGATCAAATATATTTAAACAGTTATCAAGCTAAACAATCTCTTAGGCTAGTAGACTTTTTTAAAACATCGTTAACAATTCTACAATTATGTATGTGACTTTTTATGGAGGAAAATGCTATTTTAAGGTGATTTACAATTCAGGGGTCTTATCTCTTTGCAATTAAATGATTGATATTTAAAACTGCTTTTCAAATGTGTATTTTTCTGTGCCACAAAAATGATGAATTGCATTAATATTTGCTCCATTATTCATTTTTTCATTCGAGAGATAGACAATGTTGATTATATGGGGAGCAAAAATACCTAATAAAGGTGATGTGTATAAAATTCACACACACACAACCAGAAAGGGTGTATGTGATCAAATCAATTTAGTTCAAGCTTTTAGTAAACACTTTATAAGCAAAAGGCTTTGGGGTGAAATAAAGCATGAGATGAGTTTGATGAAAATAATCCAGTGGCATATTTTCAGTTAATGCTGTTCAAATTTTTAACTATCCCAAATAAAAACAAAATAAAACAAAACATCTCAATGCCTGCCTAAGGTCTGAGTCTTATGAACAGATATTTCTAGTATAACTGTCATTTCACCTGCCAGAAGTAAGTAATCTTTTCCTCTAAGGAGTCAGTTATTTAGACTATAATCTGGTTCTTTATCATGCTATTAGCATATTTATTCCCATTCAACATTTGAAAAACTATTTAATAGTATTTCAAATTTTCCTTATCTCTGAATCTAATCATTTAAGTGTGGGTCTTTAGAGGATTGAAAATAAGAAATCTTGGCTAATTTAACAATTAGTCCTGATGCATAATTACTTAGACTAAAAATCCTGAGCATTCAAGTCACTATTAAATGTTAATCAATGTTGGTGGACATTTCTACTTTTGATCTGTGGGATTTGATATGGATTTTCTAAGTAGCTCTTGCTATACATGTACTTGATATGTTTTCTCACTTCATATTTTTCCTAATGGGTTATTTTTCAATGTTAACAAAATAGATTATTATAGGAGTCAAAACCATTTTTTACAATACATTTCTATTTTATTGTAACCAATAATGACATTGTCTTTTCCAAAGCAAATGGTCCTTTTACGAGTGAATTTTTAAAATGCTTGTAAAGGTGAAAACCATGAGTGTCTTTTCTACGCTAATACTTTAATCAAATAGACCAGGATGAAATTCTAAGCAAATTATTTTTACCATGTTTTGGGTAAATTTAGTAAGCCGTTACTATGGCATTGCAAAAGCAATAAATCCCACCCCTGCACCCCCCCAGCAATGAAATATATTTAGAAAGTAAGAAAAAATATTACTTAGAGAAGAACTGCTGTAAGCCCAGTCATAAAACACCACTTGAGTAGCTGAGACATTGGACTGAAGCAAATATTTCATAGAATTCAAATAGCATATGATTTTTATTCCAGGAAGCATCGCTTAATTGAATGGGAATAAATTAACTAATTTTTTTTTAAATCTGACAATCTCACATTAAAAGAAAATGCACAGACAGAGCAATCAATACTAAATAATATTTTGGTACACTTAGTAGTCTATAGAAAAACATTTCTGTGGACTTACATAAAGAATGTTTTAGAAGTCTTCAAGTATTTTGAGTGGAATAACTCACTCGCTGTATTACCTATTATGCTATCGTTGTGAAAGAATTATCCTTGTAGTCAAATGTTTATAAGTGCTAGATCTCTTAGCATTCTATGGTAATTCGATATATTCTACCAGGGGACAGGTGAATGGCTTCTACAGTAACAGGCACTATTACAAATATAATCAATTTGGTGAAACAACAGGTTTCAATTTTTCAGAAATACATTCAGTTAAGGTCTGAAATACAATTATGCATACACAAACATTACATTATAAAAAATGAATAAAATATTCCTCCCTACCACCACCACCAATCATAGGGAATATTTTCTAAAGGCAGTCTTTGCAAGTTCCCTTGCCTTTCATAACCCATATATTATTGCTTGGATGTGTCAGTGTTAGTCATTATTGAAATACTATTCTGATATTTCATATGTACTTGTGAGTGTGTGGTTCGGTTTCTGTTAAGCACATTTCCACTTGACCTATTTATTAATTAAATAATTAGTCCTCACTTAAAGAGAGATCCTCTTTAGCATCCCTTTTAACTTAAAAAAAACTGAAGAACATTACAAAATAATGTCCTATTTAGATGCCCTACCATTATGCAGAGACAATATCACCCTTCTTTTCTTGCAAGAAGAAAGACTGATCGGTGAAGGAATCTCAAAGCTGAAAGTTAGGAATGGGCTTTTTTTAGTATATACTTGTATCCCTAAATGGTTAATTCTAATACATGGGGGGGTGAAGGGGGGGCGGGAAGAGAGGGAAAGAAATTAAAGTAAGGCCCTTGTGATACAATGACACTTGCTCTGTGCTCTTACAGAGAAAAACATGATGATAAAACACCACAAAGAGGAGTGTTATGAATTTTATTAATGACTAGAAGACAGTGTGCAAAACATCAAAGGTCTGTGGAAAAGATTAATGACCCCGTGTGAGACTGTTTAATTACCTCCAGCTAATTAGATTCTTGACCAAATTTTTAATATCTGCATTCCTTCTACAGCCTAATTGAGATTCCACATTATTTATCAATCTTTCAAAAAGCCCTTAGTGTGCTGCTTTTCTAGTTTTTCCCTTTGCTCTTTGACTCCTTTTATGGTCAATTATTAAATAAATAGCAAAGTAACCATTCTCCTCAAATTGTATACGTAGAACACTTTAAGCCTGTTTATTTTGACTAGAAGGCTCTCATTGGCATCTTTTATACATAATGAAGCACTCCAACTAATAAACTGACTAACTCCACTGTAAACAACGTGGATAATATTTTTGTTATCTGGGCTATACTCAGGAACTCCTCATGTGGTTTCTGTAAATTAGCCTTTGCAATTGTCAGTTAATACTTATTTCAGTTTACCTTGGTCCAGACCCAGAGACCAATGGAATGTACTCTTACAAACTACAGCAAATGACTTTATCCTATCAGTTGCTTCTACTACTAACACTCCTCTGTCCCCACCCCACCCCTGTTTTGAGTGTCTGTCACTACTCAAAAAACATTGCTACTCAAGTATTCCTTTATAGGTAAATTCCCTGAGGACACTGAGCACAGATGCAACAGTTATTTTGGTTGTCATGATCCATACCCCATTCTGAAAAGGGAATCATTTTGAAATGCTATCACAGTGAAGGAAAAGGGCACTGCCACAGTGACATCACTGCTAACCTGAAAAGGTGAATGGCACTAGCAGCATAGGAATTCCTCATGCTGAGAAAAAATTGAAGAACAAGTACAGAGAAATATATTGCTCTTCCTGTCTTCTTTAGTAATTCCTCTTTTCCAAGCTAATGTCTGAAAGGTTTAAAGCTTCCAGGCTCCCAAATATAAGCAATGAGCAGTGATACTGAGCATCACAGTCAACAAATGCCACATAATCACACATATACCAACATCCATTGATTAAATAAAAACACAGACACATACACATCATACAGGATGGTTTTATCACAATTTCATCAGTTTGACCCTGTAAATCTACCAAGCACTATTATAACTGCCAGACGCCATAATAGATACTGGGGGTACAAAGACAAAAATCAACCAAGTAGTTCCTGTCTCAGGGAGATTACAGAATATCAGGGAAAATGACAAAGAAACAGGAAAAAGAGAGGCAGACAGAGAGACAAAGGAACCAAAAGAAAGACAGAGATAGAAAGAAAAAAGAGACAGAGACAAGAGACAGAGACAGAGACAGAGAGAGAGACAGAGACAGAGACAGAGACAGAGACAGAGACAGAGACAGAAAATATACAGAATATACACAATTTAATCTTTTTGGGCAGAGATAGAGGCCAGTCTCTAGATGAATTAGAAAAGATTTTGTGTAGATGATGATTCTTTCAGGAATCCCTTTGAGGAATTCTCAAGCACCATTCAGCAAAAATGATAATGGCAGAGTGGAGAAAATTCATAATTGCTTGTCTTAAGTGCCTACTGTTAGCTTCTTTTTTACCCATATTATCTTTAAAAGACAAGAAAAGAAAATAAACACACAAACATAAATACAAATATACATAGAGACATGCAGTCAAAATTTAAATATGGAATGTCAAAAACATTTTCTTTTAGTGTGCTTCTTCTACCTCTTCTATGAGACTAAGCCCCTTGAAGGGAGAAAATTATACCTATCATTTCCCTCAGTGCCTAAGGTACAGTAGTACCCTGTACATAGCAAAGACTGTCCATGTGGAAAAAACAATGGAAGTAATATAAAACTAATAGAAATCAAGCAATTTGACATTTAGACCTAACTCTTATTTTTTAGGTTTTTTTTTCACAATCAACTTAGCCACTTTTTTTTTTTTAGACTTAACTTATTGTTTAGTGATCTTAACAAACTACAGCTTTGGATTAATCTTTAAGATACCATTTTATTTCTAAAATGTTTTGATACTAGAATTTGAAGAAAGTTCCTATCTCTGAGACTCCTATGTGATATAGTAATAAGGAGCACATGCAAGGTAGTACTTAGAAGAAATGCAAAGTAGGGAATTGTAATACCCTGCCCTCCAATTTCTTATGAAGGTGGGGGGAAAAATCAGCCTAGAATTTACAATTAAATTTTTTTTTAAAAATTGGCCACAATCCCTTTGAAAAAGAACTACTAACTAGGGATTCCAGGTTAAATTTAACTGGGAGATATAATTTCTGCAATTTGAGTGAAAGACTAGGAGAGGGTATTGAACATTCCCACAGAAATATCAATTCAAGCACCTAGGATAAGACTGATCTACCACCAAACCTTGGAAAGTATGCTTTTTTTTTTTTTTGGTTTTTGCAAGGTAAATGGGGTTAAATGGCTTGCCCAAGGCCACACAGCTAGGTAATTATTAAGTGTCTGAAGCTGGATTTGAACTGAGGCACTCCTGACTCCAGGGCCAGTGCTCTATCCACTGCGCCATGTAGCCGCCCCTAAAAGTATGATTTCTTGATGGGGGAAAGGCAAATCCTAGGAGAAGATTATCATAAGGATGGGAGTATTAGGGTTATCAGTCTAGAGCTGGGCAAGAAAATAGGAGTGGTTGCATTACCTAATGAACGTTGATGCAAAAAGACTAGGACAGAGTACATCCATGTTCAGGAAGGGTCTTTATGGTTAGCAAAGTCCATTTCTTCCACCATAGTTATAACGCCTGACCTATGAAATTGTAGTGGATAGTTCTACAGAAGAGTAAAATTCAACATCATGACAGTGGCTTCAAAACTTTTTGACTGGAAAAAGGACTGCTATGAGAATTTCAAGGACCAAAGGTTGTCTTAGGAGTAAATCTAAGCTTTTAAGGGAAGTCATTGTCCTCAAAATCACTCCCCTTCCTGGATGATTGAAAATTGAACCATAATTTTTTGCTGTTCTCTCTCTCTATCTCTCTCTGTCTCTTTCTGTCTCTCTCTCTGTCTCTTTCTCTTTCTCTCTCTTTCCCTGCAACTGCCACATATGCTTATTAGGTGCTAATTTTTTAGTTATTAGTATTTTTAGTTATTACTAGGTGACTTATACTAATTAGTCCATTTGCAGCTCTGATAAAAAAAAAAATTTGAGGAAGAAGTTGAAACTTATAAACAGCAAAATTAGTTTGGGAAGTTTCCTATTTAAGCTATTCATGGTCTATCTAAAGACCCAGAAAGGAAATCTGAAATTGAACATACATGCACACATACTTAGATGTATTTCTACAAAAAAAAGCCTAAACATATGCATAAATACATGCATGCACATGCATTATAAATACACATATAGCATCCATACATGCCAAAATACCCAAAGCAATTATGAATTTAATTCTAATTTCATAGTTATAGGCAAAAAACCTTTAGGTAAAAAAGTCATCTTCTGCCTATTATCTAATTATAGATGTATGCATTATATATTTATATAAACTTTATAAATGTAAAGCATATTAAATATTTACAGGAAATCCCATCTTATTTGGGTTGTCTGCATTTTAAAATTGTTCATGCCATGAAATCTCTTCTATTATAATATCATTATATTCACTTCTAGACACATTCATGTGTTTGTGTGTTTGTGTGTGTGTTTGTGTGTGTGTGTGTGTGTGTGAACAGTTTGAGGTTTTTAAATCTTTTTACACTAGGACTTCCTAGAACATTCTATCTAATGAAAGGGGTTTCTAAAATTTGAAGTGTTCTATTAATTTTAAATTGCCTTACACCATGACAGCTTAGCATGCCAATTGCTTCTCCCTATCCCTCCTCCCCAAATATTAAACTATAAAATGTGCATCTGTGACAAAAGTGCTATTGAATCTTCAGATCATCAATAGGGCTTTTTAATTTTTTTGAAGACTGAAGAGAGATACATATGTATATGTGAATAAGAGAGACATACCATGTTATCAGACACTACTACTAGGATTCATTTCATAAATCAAATTATTTTTAAACTCTTTTTATACAATAGAGTCAAAAAACTGTGACTTGTTAGAATGTTTCATAATAGTTGTTTTTACTCTGCTTTGCCTATTGGACCTACCTAGAGCATCACCTATTAAACTCTCCACCTCAAAGAACTGGGATTTCCTAGGGGGGAAAAAAGTACATCATCATAAAACTGAAACATTCTCAGTCCCTCAAAAAAAAAAAACCCAAAAAACTTAATTATCAGATCTTTTGACCCAAACTTCATCTGAAACTTCACACAAAGTAGCAGTGATTTTTCATATCTTCCTTTTAAAAACCAACCTTTTGAAAAGTCTAATCTTGCTCCTAAATGGTTTCTCCTTATCCCCAGCCGTGAAAAACAGCAGCTTTCCCAACTTTTCACCTTTCAGTCGATGTGTCCCCATGGCATTCACAGTACTAATGAAAGAGATTCTTGACAATGTCACCACAGACCACCCCACAAGTGGAGTCTTGCCAATGTAAACCATTATTACAGTAGTGTACGCTCATCTCATGCTGTGAGGTCATTCAGTAACTTCCCTCTGGTTTCCCATTCCTCACACTGTCTCTGAAGAGTGACATCCTCCCTTGAACCATAGAAGTCGAAGCAAGACCCCTGCTACTGATTCCCATCCAGATTTCTATGGACAACTTCCACGCTTTAATGATATTGAATGGGCATTTTTTGGAAAGCAACAACATTCAAAAGAAAACAACTTTCAAACAACACAGAAATCTCAACAAATGCATTTCACATTTCCACTTTGGTGACTAATAGCCCAGTTCCTTGAGAATGACAATTAGAATGTAGTATCAGGATTCTGGTTAAGCAAGTTTAGATAAATTAATATTTTACTTCCATATACAAATAATATTATTTATATGGCACAATAAAGAAATACTGACTGTTTTCTGATATTAAATAAATATGGACTAAAAAAATCTCCCTGGGGCTTGCCCTAGCTTTTAATTGGCATAGAACATGTGGGAATGGATTTCACCATTTCAATTTTGTAATTGATGCCTAAAAATGAAATAAAATCAAGAATTAATATATTCCCAACAAAAACTACAAGTAAGTGAAATTCTAAGACTTATGGCCCAAATATAGCCTTTTTTCTGATCCTGAAACTGGCGAATAATGGAATCGGAGGAGAACACACAGGAGCAACTGATTAAATTTTAAGTAAGGGAGCTGTGATCCTAAGGAGGCAATGTGATGCAGCTAATAGATGGCTGTTCTTAGATTCAGGAAGATGTGTGTTCAAGTCCTGATTCTCAAAAATTTAAATGTTTGATCAAGAGCAAGTGAGTTAAGATCTGCATCACAAGGAGTGCTTTATGTCCCAGAGAACTCTTAAAGAAAATCACAGGTCTTGCTATACCCTGAAATAAAAGACATATTACATACTTTGTCTCCCTTAAGTTTCATACCCAACCTGTAAGGTAAATTGCAGTTTTATAGCTTAGGAAACAGGCATTAAGTGACTTGCCCATCTAGTAAGTGGCAGACATAGCTTCCATTTAAATATAACACCCCCTCCCCACTCACTCAAAATTTACCTTGCATATAGGTAGGTGGAATAATCTAGAGATATCTCTTTATGTCTTCCTGTCAACTATAGCTAGACAGAAATTTGGACACAAATACAATACACACCAATTCCTTATATAAGTATTCTAATCTGAGGTAGCCACTGAGATTTTCTTTAAGGAGGATTAGATTGGTAAAGTACAAGCAGCTCTGGGTTGTGAGTTCTTCTATATAATGGACCAAATTCTAAAGAATAGCATAATATATCCTACAAAGTGTACTGCAATAGGAATCATCAGATATGGCTTTGTACCTGGTTTCTGCTACTTAATTATTTATCCAGTCTTGATTTTTACAATAAGCAAAACACCACATTACTTTCCTTTTTTCAGCATTAGGGTATTCTACAAAAATGTCCTATTTCATTTTAATCAGTTCTGATAAGCATCTTTCTAATTTTTTCCCTATTTTCTTTCCCCTAACTTTTTATTTCCCTTTCTTCTTAAACAAAGTAAAAAAATAAACAAACAAAACAACTGGACTTATGATTTCACTGAGTTGGGAATTTACAGTGAAGAACTTTTCTCCTTCAGTGTAATTCTGCACCTGCCCTATAACTTATAGTTTTAGACTGAGAGAACTGACCACTGAAAATTTGAGAGACTTATTCAGGATCACAGAGCTAACATGTCAAAATCAGGATTTGAACCCAAGTCTTCCTTACTTTGAGACCATCTTTCTATTTACTAGACCAAGATGACTTTTTTTGCAAGGCAATGGGGTTAAGTGGCTTGCCCAAGGCTGGATTTGAACTCAGGTACTCCTGATTCCAGGGTCGGTGCTCTATCCACTGAGCCACCTAGCTGCCCCCAAAATGACTTCTACAGAAAAGATAATGCACATTATTTGAACTTAAAAAGTATTACTCAAGATCTTTGTCATGGATACTTGTTATTGCATTGTGCTGTGATAAACTATTTCCTTGGTTTTTTTTAAATCTCCTCTTCTCATTTCCTTTTCTCCATCTTCACCAGGCAACTCAGTGGTGCAGATAAATAGAGCTTTGGACCTAGCGTCAGGAAACTCAAATCTGGCCTCAGACACTTAAAAGCTGTATGACTCTATGAGACTTGAATAGTAAGTACTTAGTAAATTGTTGTTTCCCCTCTTCCTTTTTTCCTCCTATTTCCTCCCATCCATCCTTCTCTCTTTTCTTCCCCATCACTCCCTTCTTTCTTTTAGTCCTTTCCTCCCTCTTTTCCCTCAAACTTCCTTCATTCCATTTTTCTTCCTTCCTTTCTTCACTCCACCAAAGTAATTAATTTTTACTATTTACTTTACTATAGTTCTATTGTTCCACTAATCTTCAACTAGTGGGTAGGTACATCACAGAATGGAAGGAGGTTCCTTCAAACCTGAAATCAGTAAGATTCATCTTCATGAGTGAAAATCTGATCTCAGATTTGGTAGCCGTGGGACTCTGAAAAAGTCACAAACATGTTTATCTTAGTTTCTTCATTTTTAAAATGAATTTGAGAAGGAAAGGGCAAACTACCCCCTCAGTATCTTTGTCAAGATTCTTTGTAATCCAAATGGAGTTACAAAGAGGTGGACATAATTGAAAAAGAAATGAACAGCAACAACAAATCTATTGTCCATTTCTAAAGCTATGTCTTATGCAAAACAGTTTTAAAGGAATATGTGCTAATAATATAAGAAGCAAAGTGAATAACAGTCTCATGAAGTAAATTGTATTGTACTCAAAAAATTACAGATTCTAAGTGATGTAGTTGTATTTTAGGTGTTGGGCATAAAAAAACAGAGATAGAAGATGGAATATCATAGGTGATAACACCCCTTATATTTTACTGTGAAGTTTCCATTTGTTTTTTCTTTCATTAGTGTTCCTTGAAATGAATACCATTTGTATTATATCACAATCTGTAAATAGTATATGCTTTTGCCTTTCTACATTTGTTTACAATATCTCTGTGCACAAATACTAGGCAAATTTTGTTAAAGTTTTTTTTTTTTTTTTTCAGGAGGACACTTGGTGAACCAGCAAAGAGATCAGCAGCCCTGGGGTCAGAAGGACATGAGTTCAAACATAACCTCAACCATTTATTAGCTGGGTAACCCTAAGCAAGTCATAACTCCTCCGCAATGGCCTCCAAAAAAAAAAATCATGTGGTTCTGAGAAATCTTAAAACTTTTTAGAACTCCCTGTTAGGAGATATTCTAAATCTTTTAGCTTCAATTTTCCAGAAATGTGTTCAGTTCCATATTTTCTGTTTTGAATAAAGATAGAGATAGAGATAGAGACAGAGACAGAGACAGAGAGAGAGAGAGATAGAGAGAGAGAGAGAGAGAGAGAGAGATAGTTATGTGAATTATCCAAAACTGAGAGATAAATATTATAATTTCTTATCACTATCATATTGCTATCTCATCTGGTAATTCAATTGTTTTCCTTTATGAATTTAGATACTGAGGTATTTGAACATGTACATTTGATACTGCTATTGGCATGTTGTCTATAGCAATACAATGTGATTTCTTTTTTTTGTCCATTTAATGCCATATTTTTAGCTTTGTCTTTTAGTATGATTATGATTACAACTCTTTTTTTGTATTCATATTTGCATAGTAATCCCCATGATTTTTTTTAGATTTTAGAGTCTGTTTCTTAAAACACATTGTGAGGCTGTTTTCTTATCCAATCAGTCACTCTTTTGCATTTTATTGTTAAATCCATGAGCATTTCATTTTAGTATATTCCTTTTACCTCTATTTTTTTCCAAAAAATATTTTTCTCCCTTAGTCTACTTAAGGCAATTCTACTCCCATTGGCTCACTTCTGCTCAATCTTAACCACCCTTTCTCCACATATTATATTCTTTCCTTAGGTTTGAGGTTTTGATTATTATTTCATTTTTCTTGTCATTTTTAATCATTTAATTCATTCTTTTCCCTCCTCAGTTAAGTACATTTTGTGTTCTTTCCCTTACCTGCAATATTTTTGTTCATTTGTTTTAATTTTTTTATTTTCCATACATTTTTCTAATAAGGATTCCTTACACTCATCCTCTCCATTTTATATCTTTTCTAGAATTTTATTCTTTGACTCATAATTCTTACATTAGCTTAGTCCTTCTTTAGTTTGTTTTTCTCATGGACTTAAAATTTTCTGAGGAACATATTTGGGGTTCCTTCTAAATACTTTTTAAAATTATTGCCTTATAAATCTTTCCCCAAAGACCCCCTTTTTATGTGATAATTGATTCTTAGAATGATCAATTCGGACAGTTGATAGAAGAGGATATTGCCTGTTAGAAATTTTCCTATTTCCCTGATTATTCAGTTAATTATTAAACTGTTCTCTCACTATTTTTCTCCAACTTGCCAAGGAATGTCAATTGACATTCCATGAGCTCTGATTCCCCTTCTTCTAAAGCAGGATAAGTAGTCTAAGCACTAATTTCCTAGAGCACTCACATTTTAAAATCCCCAAATCTCTCTCTGTCTCTCTGTCTCTCTCTGTCTCTCTCTCTGTCTCTGTGTGTGTGTGTATATATATATATATATTTCCTCCATGAGACTTTCTTTAGGAGGACTCTCTTTCACTACCAAAACAAGATTTTCCCCTTTCCCCTGTTCTAAATTCTTCCATTTGTGCCTCATCACTCATTTTTCTGTAAGTTCTAATCTTCCTAAGAACTCACAAGAGTTATTACAACCTTGTTCCTAACCTTTGATTTGATTAAGGTGCAGCATATATTCCTTTCTATCTTCTTTCTTTTCTCCTTTTTTACATATCTTCCTATTCTATAATTTATTCTTGCAAAAACCATTGATTTGCTTGTATATGGGATATTGTGATGTTTAGTCCATGATGTTAAAGACCTTTGCTTCAGGCTATTTTTATTTACTTTGAGTCTTGATCTTGTGTACTTTCAGAAAAAAAAATTCTTAATGACTTCTTTGTATTTTGTTGTTGCTGTGTTTGTATTTGTTTGTTATTGTATTTTTGTTGCTTTGGGTATTTGAAAATCAAATGAATTGTTCAGGTATATTTTTCTAAAAATATTTAGAATGACTCTTAATTAAATGTCATTTTTTCCTACTGGTTGGTAACCCTTAGTCTTAGATGTTCAGTGTAGGGTCTTGTGTGTCATTTTGGAATCCTTTACTCCTTGGAACACATTATTCAATGTCTTCCTTGTGTTTCTGTTGGATGCAGAAAAGTCTTACGTTACCCAATTCCTTTCCTTTATATTTGATGGCCTTTCTCCTGGTCACCAGCTAAAATTGTTACTTGCTTTTGGAGTTAATAAGTTTCACCCTAGGTAATTTGAAGTTAGCAACTTAAGTTTATAGTTGGTTCCTGTCTCCACCAATGCTAGGAGACATAGATTTTTTTATTGTTATCATATCATTTATGTGATTCTCATATTATTACTTGTATTATGGCATTCAGATTTTTTTGATGTCTCACACACTCTTCTGAAGGAACTATTGTCCTTAAGTTGTCTTTATGAATCCTGTCTTCAAGATCAATATGTTTTGTTTGTACAGAGTTCGTGTTTTTTTATTTTTATTTTTGCTTCTCTTCTTCCATATATATCATCCTTCTCTTCTGCATATTTGCATTTCCAATCTGTTGTTCTTTCTTTTGTTTCTTTGATGACAGATGTCATTGTGGATTTGTTTTTTGTTGTTTGTTTCCTATTTCTGACCAATACTTCTGCTCTTTTGACTATTTTGCTAAGAGATTATGTGAAATTATACAAAAATCACAGCAAATAATGGAATTCTGGAAGAGATTTTCACTCTGAGATAACTGACATATGACTCCCTAACGTTAAATATAAGTTAAAGTCTCTCATGTGTACCTTATTCTGTGTGGAAATGTTCATCCACAATTGTTCTAGCTGTTTGGAGGAGAGTAGGGTTGGGAGTAAAGAGCTGTGAAAATTGCTGCGTCAGATAGTGGGGATGGAAGAGGACGAGGGCCTCATTGACCTGAAATTTTCCTGTTAAAAAAATAGTGTTTAAAAATAAACCTAGCAATTTAAGTCCCTAAGGAGAGTCTTGGGTCCTTCACTAATAACAGAGTTGGCAGAGTTGGAGTGAGAGAAAGAAAAAAATAAATTCCATTCCCCTTTTAACATACAATTATTGTCCTATTAAATGTAAATCCATTCCTTCTTTGAAACATGTAATTTAAAATGTGACCAAAAATGTTGCATATGTAAGGAGTTCTAATTAAATCAGGTATTCTTATTTCAACCAAAGAAGAACTTGGTGGAGACTCCAACTGTTATAAGAAGTTGATTACTTTTTTTTTTATTTCTGACCAGCATATTATTAACATGGGGACCCCAGAAATAAAGTAGCTATTTTTTAAAAAATAAACAGGACAAATTAAAGACCAAGTATGAAAAGCAAAATCTACCCTGAGTTTTGATTTTTGTAACTGCTATTTGAATTAGCCATAGACTAAACAAATTAAAACGTGCAAAAACACACCTGGTCCTTATCGGGCCAACAGCTAAAACTTGGTATGAGAACTAAATAGAACTTATCAGTCACTTCCTGGGCATGATTAGCATTGTCCTGTGAGTTTATTTTCTAAGACTCAATGTCTATGTCTTAATTAGCTAAATGCTCAAGTCTTCATTCAGTTTTATGAATTGTATATAAATTGTTTATGGGATGTGGTTGGGAGGAGAAAGAGTTATATTCTTTTGTATTTTTAATAATTCTCTCACCAATGTGTCCTTATGGACAGACATTTCAAGCAACAGTTCTCAGCAAACATATGGAGGAGCACATTGGAAGTATTGTAAGGTAAATTAATAATGGCAGATGCCGGCAAGTCTGCATGTTGTTTATGCTAAGGAGTCCTGCATTCTTTATGTTTTGAAATTATTCTGTTGTAACCATTTTCAGTTTTGTTTAGTTTGGCAATATATTCTCCTCTCTAAAGGTGTCTGCATTTATTTGACTACAGAAAATATTTACTTTAGTAAAGGGCAGCTTAACCTTTGTTTAAATTTGAGGTGAGGTAAAGGTCGCTGTAATTATTTGCTGTATTATTTGTGTCAGATTTGAATTACTATGAATACTGCACATGCATTGCCATTTATTATGAAACAGCTAAAAGAAACTCAACTTCTACCTCCAGCCAGCATATTTTATGGAACCAATCAGTGTTGCAGAACATTTTCAAGGTTCTCTCTTGGACTGTGATTGACTGAAAGTGCTTGAGGTTAAGGTCCTTTCCCAGAGGGAGAGAAGAAGGCGATTTAACATGGCAGCTCCCTCTCCCCACCTCAACTATATTTTTGATGGCTAGCTGCCAGAAAATGGACAGAGTTGGGTTCAAGGCTATTAGCAAAACACTGCAGGCAGTCACATCAGAAAAAAAGACAGGGAACTAGGAGTGTGAAAGAGCTGAGGAGAAGAACATTTCTGAAGGATGGAATCTCAGGTGCCCTCCATTCTCTCTAAGGAGCATTCAAAGGTAAAACATGATGAGTAGAATAAGGAAACCAGAAAAAAGCAATACAGGAAAGGGTGAGTATTGGCATTAGAGGACAAAATGCTAAAAAGACATTTTAGCAAAGGCTTCATTTATTTTATTTTCTCCATGATTAAAAAAAAAAACACTGTAGAACCAGCAGAATAGTTTTATTGGGATGGAGTAACCAGAGAAGGAAAGTCCCCTTATTTTTATTGACCCAAGTCACCATGAGGAAATTAGAAGGATTCTGGTGGCAAGGAAACAATGGAGATCATTTAGGTGTCACACTAAAACTGCATGTGCTTACTTGAAAGGAAATGGAAAACAACTTACTTTATCATTTTAAATTAATCATATCTTTCAGGTGAATAACACTTTGTAGAGTTAAAAAAATAAAAACACCAAATATCAGCAAGGAAGATAATAAAGTACTAGAATGGGTAATGTGAGGCAGAAAATCTTAGCAGAATAGTACTGCATGAATGAAGTTTAACGAAGAATTAACTATAGACATATTAGGTTAGATATCAAAAGTGAAGGCTTTTATATCATCAATAATCAAGTAACCAAAAAATTATAGAGATGGTTATTATGGTGAAGTATGGGGGAAAATCAAACTTCCCCCTCAGGTCATTTTATTGCACCTAGAATTTAGTCATATTTATTTGAGGTTGTTTCTATTGGATATAATATTTAAATTATAGTGTTAAGACAAGTAGAGCATTTAGTTAGTTTACTTCAGAGATTTAATATCCAGATATTAACAAAGGCTAATTTGGAACAACATTTCTTCATCAAACTGCTCGCCCCTGATTTATTAAGGGAAAAAAAGTTATTATGAACAGATAGCTAATATTACAAAACTTCCATTTAACTTAAATTATAATAATAATATGTCTACTTAGTTAGATCTTTTTTGGTAACAGAGAACAAGAGGACAATGTACTGAGATTTCATACTATCAAAAAGAATGTTTGGGTTTTGGTTTAAGTATCCAGAATAACAGTCTAGTTCTTTATACTACTTCTGCAAGGGAGAAAACAAACATAGCTTTGGTATGCTGCATTTGTCTGGTTATTGTCTAATATCTTGTGAGGAAACACTTGAAAATGATGGCAATGCCTTTGACTCTATCATCCACTGAGGCTTCTATTATAACATAGGGACTTTCTCAGACCTAGATTCTTGTTTTTGTGAATCTTGATTGAAATACTCACTACCTGTGCAACTTAGATCAAGTCACTTAACATCTATCTGTCAATCTAATTTCAGTTCTAAAATGGAGATAATAATGGCACCCACCTCTCAGTGTTGTCTTGACGATAAAATGAGACAAATTGTGCCAAAAGCTTTGTAATTTTAAAGTATCTTGTAAATATCATTCAATTATTATCCATAGGATTATAGATTTGAAACTTGAAATAACATGAAAGTTCATCTAGTTCATTCTCCTTTATTTCAGATGAGGAAACTGAAGTCCTGATTGGTTAAATAACTTGTTCAGCATCACATAGGTAGTAAGTGACATTTGGGAAACTATGAAATAATTTAACAGTTGCAAGATCCTCCCTGAAGCTAATGCCCATCTTCTTAATTCCTATGTTTTCCTAGTGAGGTTATATGGACACAAATGTTGGAACACACTGAAGAATCAACCATGCTTGTGGCTCAAAGAATAAAGATAACCACTTGGTAGGTCTAAATAAGGTACAAAATTTCTGAATGATGATTAAATAGAATTAATGGTGCATTTCATTGGTAACTCTCAATTCTGGGATTAGTCTGTTTAACAGATATTTTTCATCCACTTGATTTTTCCTGTAATGATTTAGTTACAGTTGTTAGACAAGTGGACAATTCTGAGTTTGTAATTTTTCCCTTTAGATGAAATCAAAACCTGCTTCTTTGTAACATTGACCCTCTAGTTTTAGTGTTTCAGAATCTGATCAAGCAGAACAAATATAAACCCTGTTCTACACATTACAAAAGAGATATGTTTTATCTCCAACAAAATCAACTTTTCTACAAATTGAACAATTTTAGCTCATACAGGACCTAGAACATTACCATACAGAAGCAAATCTGGAGATAAACAGTTTAGTGTTACCTGGAAATACTATTATCAATTAAAATTGTTTATTTAATATTTAAATACAATTATATATTAACAATCTATATCAGGTTGCTTGTTGCCATGGAGAGCGAGGAAGGAAAGGAAGATGGTAGAAATCTGTGGAACTCAAAAGCTTGCAGAGGGGCAGCTAGGTGGCACATCAACCTCTGGAGTCAGGAGGATCTGAGTTCAAATCCAATGGTAAATGATTCATATTTAATTATTTATGTAATCTTGGCAGGTCACTGAACCCCATTGTCTTGCAAAAAAAACCCAAAAAAGGCTTGCAGGAGGATGACTGCTGAAAAGTAGTTTTGCAGGTAATTGGGAAAAAAATAAAAACTAAATAAAGGTATTTATTTTAATTGTTACCTCTTCTGGAGATAGTCTCTCCAACAGGAGTCTCATGATGTCATTAAATCTCTAATGATGGCTTGCCAGTATACCATAGTTTCTATCCCCAGTGCCCATGACCAGTTCCCTAGGGTTTCTGTTTGCATGGGCCCTGGTAAGCCAATATTTGAGGTCTCCCTCCACAATTGAATTTATTATATAAGGTTGATTTGAGAATAAGTGCCATCCTATTTGCCCTACATATCCCAGGAGTCATTTTGGATACTTTCCCTGAGTGACAGAATTGATCATTATGGCCCTGGGAAATACTAATTTTATTGTTCTTATTTTGCATATTAAGAAAACTCCAAATCCAACTGTCTATTCTACCACACTGTCTTCAAAAGTAGTCTTTTATTTTATTAAATTATATGGATAAGAAGGTAATGTCACAGAAGTATAAGTTTTCAGTTCAATTATACAAGCAAGTAGTAGGTGGACAATATATAAGATGTTCTCTGCCCTTGTGGAACTTAAAGTCCATTAGAGGCATGAGAAAAATTCAAAATTAACTGAAACACAATACCATAGTAGAAGTATGTTGGAGAAATACAGAATAAAATATTAGACCTTAAGGATTTGATATGTCCAAAGCAGACTATGGTAAAAAAGTATCCCATTAAGAATTTTGAGGGGCAGCTAGGTGGCATAGTGGATAAAACACCGGCCTTGGAGTCAGGAGTGCCTGGGTTCAAATCCGGTCTCAGACATTAGTAATTACCTAGCTGTGTAGCCTTGGGTAAGCCACTTAATCCCACTTGCCTTGCAAAAACCAAAAAAAAAAAGAATTTTGAAATTTATTTCTGGAATTCCAAACGTATTTCATGTCTGGATATATAGATTTGAAAATCATCTATTAAAAAAATTGTTTCATGTGTGAAAATGAATAGCTAACAGTAGTAAAAATATCTATTAATTATACACTACTTTAAAGTTTGTAAACGATATTAATTCATTTTAGCCAGGCAGAATGCAAAGAAAGGTCAAGAATTGATGCCATGGCATGCATGTGAATTAGAATTGAATGGGGAGGGGCAGTACTATACTGAATCACCAGCCTTGCTATATCCTCCATAGCCATCTGGGTTCAGTGACATGAATGAATGGAGATGGCCCTGAATGTGAGTCAATCAGGGTTAAGTAAGTTACCCAAGGTCACACAGCTAGTAAATGTCTGAGATCAGATTTAAACTCAGGTCCTCCTGATTCCAATGCCAGTGCTCTAACTATCCACTGAACTGTTAACCTATATATCCCAAGAATAGGACTTTGAATAATAATCTATGTAAAGATTTGGGAAGAGAATAAGGAGCCAGCATAAGAAAAAGATAAAGAGCATTTTTTAGAGCTAGGAAGAAAACTAACAAAATTAGAAGACACTGGACACATAATATAGTAAATGGGGAAAACAGTTTCAGATGTATGAGAAAGTTCAAGGAGATTGTGAAGTTCATTGTACTCAACACTTCAGCATGAATTGACCTGAAAACTTTTATTTGGTTTTCTATCTCACTGAACTACATTCCCTCTATTTTTCCCTCATTAACACAAATATTTAGCTCCTAAATACATAGATAGGGTTATCATAGACTACAAAAAAAGGATAAGGGAAGGGACAATAAGGTACTCATTGGATTTATTATTATATATTTTGAGGGATTGAATGAAGTGTAGGCAATGGTCAATTTCTCTATGTTTAGAGTTAATCTTTACTACAACTAATTCATTTGTCATATACAGGTAGAAATGTTCCATTTCCTTTACTAGAATAGGATATTAATCCCAGATAGAGAGGTCAATGACTTTGTCATGGAGAGTATGGATGACTGCATATGGCAACCTCCTGGGTTGGAGCAGAACGTGATTCCTAGACTGAAAGGTCTGCCTACTGACAGGATCACCCTTTATTATTTTTGTCTATATTGATTTGTGGCAATGTTTCTGGTTTAATGCTTGCCATTTGTGGAAGGCTGCATGTACTAACTTATGGCTTCTACCTCCTGATAAGATCTTGAAACAGAACTAATTTTTGAAGAAAGAGAAACAAGAAGAGAAAAATGGTGCCAGTATTCAATTCTTGTTTATGTATCTGACAATTGCTGTGGTAGCTACCCACCTTGTAAATACCCATGTGCTACCATAATCTCTGAGAGTGTGAATTAGGGTAGCCTTTCCATGCTGTTAAATTTTAAGAGACTGAGCAAAATAATAACTGTTCTGCTGTTTGTATAGTGCTGAGATTGGAACACAGTGGCCCAATGGATAATGGACTACTAATCTTCTTTAGGACAGGTCAGTAAGTACTTGACATGACTGCTGGCCTTTCATTACAGAGTAGCAAATACTCAACTTCAGTCTGATTTCTCCTGCTGTATATACAGTTTGATTAAAAAAACAGGAAAATAATCAAACCTTGTCAAGATTCAATATAGGCTGGAATCCAGCATGAAGAAGAAAAATAAATAAGTTAAAAAGGTTTTCAGCAGATGGAACCCCATTTTGAATTTATAAGGATGCCCAACTGGTATAAAGAGAGAGAAAATGATAAACTCAAGAGACCCAGATGTTGTTTTATGGCCAATATACTAAGCGAAAATAACCCAGATTACTCTGTAACTAGAAAAATAAAGGAAACAGTATGAAGTGCTGATATTATAGAACTCTTTATCAAATTGTTTCTGTAGTGTTTAAATAGGTGCTTTAGGACTGGAGGGTATGATATCAAGGTTATTAAGAACAGGAGAAAATTTTTTGATGAGGAATTAAGCAAATATCATTCATTAAAAATAAACTCAGAAAAATCTCATGCACTGGTAAAAGGTCAAAAGGTGACATAACATAAAATATTCTTTGAAAAGAACATCAAACATTTCTGTGGTTGCCTGTCTAGAGGTTTTGTTTTGTATTTTGTTTTTCTTGTTAAAAGGAATGAAATAGCCATGCAATTTAATAGAGAGAGTGTAGGTCATGGCCACAAATGAAACTGGTCTAGACTTAAAGAAATCAGGCAGAGGACAAATGAAAACCCATATTGTACATTTGGAAGAGTAATGAGTTAGTAATCAGAGTAATTGTATTAGCTCTATATTGTATTAGTAGTAATTGTATTAAGGTCCTATTGTTGAATATTTACATGACCTCAATCTAGTCACTTAATATTTTTGTTTTCAGTTTTTGCATCAGTAAAATACTATTGCAAATTAAACAGGCAGTTAGGTGGTACAGTCAATGAAGTGTTAGGTTCAGAGTCATTGAGATCCAAATTCAAATTCATTTTTTTGATATTGATATCCTCACTTTGTGCCCCTGGGCAAGTCACTTAACTTATCCTACCTTCAGTTTCTCCATCTTTAAAATGGTAATAATAATAATACCTACATTTTAGTGCAGTTATGAGGATAAAATGCAATAATATTTGTAAAGTATTAAGCAAACCTTAAAGTACTATGTAAATGCTGGCTATTATATTTTAAGTCTGTTATAATTGTCTTCAGTGAAAAATTCAGCAATGTATAGATGACATAGTCATCAAATTTACAAAAGACACAAAGCTAAGTGTAATAGCCAATGCAACAGATGATAGAATCCACAAAAGATCATTCTAGGTTAGAACATTGGTCTGAATCTAATTAGGCAAAATTCAATTTGGATAAACAAAAAGGTTTATATTGTGGTTATAAAAATGACTATAAGTACAAGATGTGGAAGAGTTTGTTAAGCAGCAGTTCTGAAAAAAAATCTGAGATGGAGACTAGTAGACTACAAGCTCAATCTGAGTCAGTAGAGTGATTGACAGCCTCAAAAACTAATGTAAGCTTGAGTATCATTAAGAAAGACACAGTTTCCAGGAACAAGGATAAGATAGTTCCACTATATTCTGCCCTTGTACTATCTCATCTGGAATAATATATTCATTTCTGGAATCTATAGTTAAGATTATGGATAAATTGGAAAGTATTCAGAAGAGGGTAGCTGAGATGGTAATATGTATTGAGCTCTGTCTCCAGAGAAAGAATTGTGGAGTTTGTACAAAGACCAAGGACTATTACCTTTAATTTAATGGGGGGGATCTGATGTCTTATTATGTAATCTTGCTATCTCTTATAATTTATTTTTCTTCCTTAAGAATATGATTTCTGGGGCAGCTAGGTGGTACAGTGGATAAAGTACTGGCCCTGGAGTCAGGAGTACCTGGGTTCAAATCTGGTCTCAGACACTTAATAATTACCTAGCTGTGTGGCCTTGGGCAAGCAACTTAACCCCATTTGCCTTGCAAAAACCTAAAAAAAAAGAATGTGATTTCTCTCTCATCACATTCAATTTGGATGAATGTATACCATGGAAACAATGTGAAGACTGGCAAATTGCCTTCTGTGGCAGATACGGGAAGGGAAGCAAGATTAGGGGGAATATTGTAAAACCCAAATTAAATAAAATCTTTAAAAAATATGCATTGACCTCATGTCTGAATGGGTTCAGGAGGCATGCTTACCCTGTAGATGAGAAAAGTAGCAGGTGGAGGGAATATTACTGATAATTTCTTATAAGGATTGTCACATGGAGGAGAGATGAACCTTATTCATTTGGCTTTAGACTAAATGATAAGACCAAGAATAGTAGGTGAAACTCAATGAGTGAAGTAAATTTAGACTTTGAATAAACGAAAACCATGCACCCAAAAAAGAAAAGAAAATCTTCTGAGAGCTGACCAAAAGTTGAATGGACATCTTGAAAAAGCATAGTTTCCTTTTCCTTTGAAGTTTTTGTAGGACAGGCTGGATGGACACTTGTCACATAATGTTATAGTAAAGATATTTTTTGTGTTTGGGGTTTTGAACAGATGGCTATAGAGGTCTTTTTAAACTCTCAGATTCTGTGATTCTGTTTCAAAGAGTAGCTACCATATAGGCAGCATTTTGATGGCAGCTTCATAACTCACTAGCAGAAATTGCCCATCTCAGTTCAGATCTGAAACTGCTCCTCCCAAATATAATCAACGGCAACCTGGTTTAAATCTACAGTGACAATTAACATAAGCAAAAAAACTGTACTTGAAAGAGAGAGTAAAAAAACTGAGCTTTATGTCCTAATTCTCATTTATTACTTATGTGACCCATCTCTTCACCTCCATGAGAGCAGGGATCATCTTTTATCTTTCTTTGTATCTCCAGCACTTATTACCATCACATATTTGGAACATAGTAGGCATTTAATAAATCCTTGCTGACTGATTTCACTATAAGGGAAAAGCTTTTATTATTATGTCATCAGCTCTGGCTTTTCCTCTATTTTTTAGAATTGAAAACTAGTGTTCAGGACATGTGGGTTTTAGGAGATTCTCAGAATACAAAACATTTTTTAAAATGGTGAGAAAGATTTTTCACTGAGAGCCCCAGAGCATGGAATACACTTGGGAAAGCTAAAGTGTTAAGGCTCAGGTCAATAGCTAGACACTAGATGACAGAATGGACAATCTTATAAGCAGTATTGTGAAGAGGATTCAGTTATCTTCTATACATATAGAATCCCTGAGACTTGCCTTCTCATAGAAGTTCTTCTCTAATGGACAGAAGTAGGTGAAAACACCCTGAGGTGGTAGAATCTTGCCTAACTACCAAGGCATGTGAAAAAATGGCAGGAACCAAGGTATGTTGGGAAAAGTCCTGACTTTAGAGACAGAGGATTGGGATTCAAATTTGACTCTGCTACTTAACTAGATTATAAACCTGTATTAATCATTTCATTTCTCTGAATCTTAAGTTTCTAGATTTATAAAATGATGAAATGTACCCATCTCTTGGTAGAGAGGTGTGGAACTCAAAAGTACATAATAACATATGTTTGCATATACAGACTGTGTGACAATTTGTTCTTCCTTCTTCTTCTTCCTCCTAAGGTAGGGTGGGAGGTTGAAAGGAGTAAGAGTTGAAATAACAAAAGGAAAAGAAATAGAAAAAGAGAGTCAGTTTTAAAATGCATAGAAAAGAATAGAAGGAAAAGAAAGCACAGAAAAGTAGAAAGTAGGATAACCTTGAAAACCACAGGTAGAATAAATTATAACACTAAGAGAAAAAGTAAGCTATAAATAAGAAACTTTTTGAATTTTTGTTTACAATCTCATTTTTATTGTCTATTCTTTGTATGGAAATGTCCATTTTATTTGGTGCTTAATTTCATTATGAAAAATAAAAATAAAAGATGAATAAATGAATAAAATGAGATAATTGAACTAGAAGACCTCTCAGGACATCCATAATTGCAAGTCTACGGTCCTATGATATTATAATAAAAATATGTTTTCTGATTTCAAATTATAATTTAAAAAAATCTGCGTTTAAAACAATCACTCAACCATGAGTTAATGACTCTGTATCCTGAGGGAAAGTACTAGACCTGAATCTTTAGGCAAAAGCAGTTATCTAATAGTAATTGGCTCTAGGTTGTGTCTGTTAGATTGGTCTGAACTACTAAGGTGGGCAAACATAGGGAGCACAATTTCAGAACTTGAGAGAGTCACTTAGCTTGCTCAATTGGAAAAGCTGAAGAATTACAGATTGTTAGATGATTATCAATTGATAAAAATTAAAACTTGATTTTACTGCTCCAGCTTAATTTTGCTAAGTAATATCTAGTTAATGGAATTAGTTTCTGATAGACTAACCAGGACAGATGAGGGACAAAGTAAGAGAGAAAGCTGCTACCAAGAAAAGTGAATATATCAAGACTAGAAACCTGGGTCTAGGAGGCATGGATTTGGGTATATCTAGATCTTTCTCACTGGTGGCCCAAGGATGGGCAGAAGAGATTTCTTCATGGCCATGGGCATGCTTAGGACCAATGTCCAATTTGGAGAGTGGGGCAGGGACCAAAGGATGGAAGTATTTGACAGAATTCCATGGCTGCTTAGCATTAAACTGGATCTTGCACCTGAGTTAGAAGAATTGTGGAGAGAAGTAGCCTCAGTTTATCCTCTAAAATTAGTACAGTTATACCAGAAAAGGAAAAAAAAAAACTTGTCCAAGTATCTTTGATAAAAGTCCCACTTCTCAACTTTGTGGAGAATTGAGTCAAATTTATAAAAAAATAAGAGCCATTGTCTAATTGGATATATGGCCAAAAATATAAACAAATGGTTTTTCAGAAAAAAATCAAAATTAGAGATAGTCATATAAAAATGTTCTAAATTACTATTGATTAGAGGAATGCAAATTAAAATAATTCTGAATTGCCACCTCACACCTATCAGATGGGCTAATATGATTTTTAAAAAAAGGGAAAATGAACCAATGCTAGAGGGATTGTTGAAAAATTAGAACCCTGATGCACTGGTATAACTGGTCCAACCATTCTACAGAACATTTTTGCAAATGTATCCAAAAGGGAATAATACTGTATATTTTAGGTAGCAATGCAACTGCTAGGTCTGCATGCCAAAGAGCTCAAAGGAAAGTGAAAATAATCTATGGGTACAAAATATTTCTAGCAGTTCTTTTTCTTGTTACAAAGACTTGGAAATTAAGGAGATATTGATCAATTGAGGAATGTTTGGACAAGTTCTGGTATTTGACTGTGATGGAATACCATTGTGCTATAAGAAATGAAAAGAAGAGTGGTTTCAAAATAAAACCGGGAAGATTTGCATGAACTTATACAGAGCAAGAGACAGGAATATTTTAATGATTATCGATTGTAAGAAGACTTAACTGATCAATACACTAATTAAGAAAATACTGAAGTATTCAAATGAAAAATGCCATCTACCTCCAGAGAAGGAATTGTTGAACTCTGAGTAGATTAAAGTGAAATTTTTTTCACTTGATTTTTCTTTCTTTCTATTTTTTTGCAACATTGACTAATATGGAAGTTGTTTTGCCTGATTTCACATGTATAATATTATATTTCCTTCTCAATAGGTAGGAGAGGGACTGGAGGGAAGGAGAGATTGAGATTTATTTTTTTCTAAATAAATAATAAATTGATTTTAAAAATAAAATAAATGTAGTGGGATGGAAAGGATGATTTTAATGTTCATTTCCAGGTCTAAAAAATTATAATTCTTTAATTTGAGTGGCAATGTCTTGGAGTAAGTGGGAGATACTCATTTTGAACTCAATGCCTGGAGTTCAAGTTTGGGATTTGAGAAGAGGATTAAAATATAAATTTAACACTATCTTAAAATGATTATAATTATGAGCAAATTCAGAATGAATAGAATTAAGAGTAACTGAAACAAAGGAATTGACTGTAATGGTGAAACTGTTAGATACCTGGGGAAACAAATGAGGATGATGTTGAGAGGTAACTTTGAGTTATTAAGAGAAAAAAAGGTTAAAATAATATTTTGTTTGAGAAATGCAAAAGGATTTTCCACAGATTAAGAGCTAGTGAAAATAGTTCAAGCGCTGTTTTGCATTATTATCAGTTTGAGGAGTCATAGAGATTCAGAGATTATTTGAGAATCAAGACAGAGGCATGAGTTAGACAGGTCCAATTTTAGCTCTATCTCTATTACTCCCAGCAAAAATAATCACCTTCATTTTCAGAATCTTACTCCATTTACAAATCCATTCAGATAAGCATGAAATTTCAAATACCATGGTATGTGAAGAAATAGGTTGCTTAAATAAGCCATATGCCTCAAACATCTAAATTGTACTTAGTGCAGTAAAGCTTGTTTATCCAAATTGCAAGGGGCTTTAATAAAATGTATTTTGAATTAAGTAAGCTCATATTATTCAATATTTTGGTGATCAAGAATAGATTTCTTCAGCTGGGGAATAACTATTGTTTTGAATTATTGTCTTGAAGAAACCAGTAATATATTACACCTTTCAAGTGTCTACATATAAATATTCTCTGATTTATGATAAATTACAATTTGTTTCTTTATGCCACAATTAACATAACAGCATATGCATCCTTAAACTATAAGCCAGTTTAGATCTCTGATGAAAGGGTAGTGTTTGTAGAATCATATTGGAAACAGAGAGGGTGAATCACCATTGTCTATCTACTTTAAAAAAATTTTTCTGACTGAATTTTATCACATTTCATTGGATTCTAATTTGCTTTTACTAGAACATTTTCAATAGTGATACAAATAATTTAAAAACAAGTCATTACTGTTTGTCTGAACATTTCACAAACATGGTCATGAAATCTTGTTTATAGCATGAACAAATTTTTATCATAAAATGTACAAATTCTAAGAACTTAATAAATAAATCAGTTATGATTATAATTGTGACTCTCCATAGATCAAATTGCAATCAATGGTCCTAATCCTTTTGCTAATATATTTCTTGCCTAGAATTCATTTTTACATGTGTTAATCATGACCTCATGTTCTTGTCTATCTAGTCTGCTATGCAAAGAGTGAATGAATTTACACCCTGTTACTTATTCATGAATGAATTGTGCCCCTGAATTTTAACATGTTCCTCCTAAAACTATTAGCTGTATATCTGCTTTATGGGATGTTCCTACATAAGCTAGTAGTTCATCAATTTGGTGTCCATACATTTCTTTGAAAGCTATATTATAATTAGAGTTTAGGTTAATACTATTCAGTAACCATAAAACAGACATAAAATAATTATAACTCATTTAGTGAAATTAGAAAAAGAGCAATTATTAGACTCCCATTGTGAAGCTTTGCTGTGAGGGATGGATAATCTATCTGCAAGATGTACTTTAAGAACACCATTTTGGAAGAAATAAACTAGATAGATTACTCTTTTGTTTTGTGAATTTGGGGCAGAGGAAATGTAGAGAGAAGAAAACTTTGACAGATACTGCAAGTTTCTTGAACTTTTCCCAGTGTGTGTAAGTTTGCAAGCCCAAGGTATACTTTGGATTAATTTAATGGCTAAAGGACTTAGGGTTGTGCTATTTCTTAGCTAATATAAGTCTGTATAAAGATGTTACTTTTAAATTATCAGCGATTGAAAGTTAAAAGTTTCAGATAAATTCATACATAATTTTTTGAGTGTTTCAGACTCCTACACAGCAAACACAGACACAGACACACAGACACACATATAGACACACACACACACACACACACACACACACACACACACACACACACACAGCACTTTGAGGTTTTTCCAGTTCTTATGCTTAAACTCCAGGAAGAGAATGTTGAATCCCATAATACTCTTCTTTGGTTAATCTATATTGGGAAAGTCTCACTGGCTGTAGCTAAAGCAATCTCTTGGTATGATTTCCTTCTGATCCAAAGATAAAAAAGATGAAAAGTAAGAGTAAAGAAAATTGAAGAAAAATAGCATTTCCTATTCTTCATATTCTTAGAATTAATGCATTTAAATAGTTTTACTTTATTAAATAGACTTCAATATAGAAAAATAAAAAAAAAAAAACAAACCCTTAGGAAACAAGCCAGACAGAACCAGGACATCTGTACATTTGATTTTCTCCAACTGTTGCTGAGAAGAATGTCTGTGGCATGAATTCTTACTTCTAGAATTGGTGAAACTGCAACCGAGTGGATAAGAGGACCTAGTGACTTTTATAACTGCTTCCCAGGGAATTGGGGTGGGGGCCCTAGGGAGAATGGAATTGGGCTATATAGATGAAATGATTTGAGAAGAGGCTAGGAAAGAAATAAAAATGGAAGTCTGTCCAGTTTTTTGCTTGTTAAATATGAGGACCTGTTAATACTTGCCGTATGTTACAATTCTAGTCTTAAGTCCACAGAATAAGGCATAATGAAGCAAAAGTTAAATTTAGAAATGCATCTCAGTAGGAAAAAAGAGCTAAAGGGTTAGAATATGCAGTGCCAAAAGCTAATCAGTAAACTTAAGGATGCTATGTTCAAAAAACAGTTAGTACTAAATTTACTTTAAAGGAACGTGCAACTTCTACTCTGTTTCTTGTTAAACAAAAGCAAAGACAAGCTCAGAGAGTGGTTACTTCTGACAGTCATGAACAAACACACACACAAAAAAAAGAAGACCATCCTCCTGGGAGTGTTTTCTGTCACTTAAACTGTTTACATATTTTTCTATTTTTATCAATTTTTTTTCTCTTTGGGACCACCAGGGATCTCTGTGTTAGCTTAGGGTCACTAGGGCTATGTCCAGTGCCAGACAGATTTTGCCACAGTCAGGTTTTTATGATGACAGAATGAAATTTCCAGAATGCCCTGGTGAATTACGTGACAATTGTTAAGATTGTCATTTAAGGCAGATAAAAGGCAAACCATTGATTGCTTTCAACACTCACCACCTTTGAGTTTTAAAGGGTTCATAATGCTTTTGTGTTTCTATCCCAAAATAACCTTACAAAAAGAGTAAAAATATAGGAGATATTATTCACAGTGATGTGAAAGAATGTTAGGCGTCATCATTTACATTGAGCCAAAAGGAATTAACAGTTTTAAGATGAGCTCAGTCTTGCTCGACAAGTAAGGGGAATTAATTGGAAAAAAATGCAAAATTAAAAGCAAATGATGAATTTGGCTAATTTTTCCCCTTTCCAATGTTCCAGTATGTTCCTCTGACCATACTCCAGGAACACTGCTTGAACCAACAGCTGTGAATTATAGGCTTCCAGTAATATACGGAGAACTTTAAAAAAAAATCAGCTGATGAACAGTTGCATCAAAGATTTAGAGGATTCATTCCAGTTTTTAATAATCCCATGTGGTTTTAAAATATTTTAATATTTTCTCTCAACATGTTTCCTACTATACATCTGTGAAATAAGGGCATATAACTAGTACAGGGAAACAAAGAGTTTGGGTTTGGTTTTCTGTTCCTTTCTTACTTTTAAATACAAGCACCTTCCTAACAGGTAAGAATTTAATAACAGACTAATTCACACCTCATTAAAATCTCTATAGTTTATTAATCCGATATAACACAAATCAATTTATTCATACAAAACAAATTGAACTATTCAACAGAATTGACAAGTAATCCAGACCTGAATTGCTTAATCAATCCAGTCAAATTGGTCAGCCTGATAGTATTTGTAGAGATAGCTGATAGAATGGGGAAATGCATTGCCTTGGAATACTGTGATGTTTTCTCTGAATACATTTTCTATTACACACAGTGAAATACTTCATACATTGGAGGGGAATGGATTACTGCTGCTATATTTTTCCAATATTTTGAATTTTTCTTTTTTTTGGAGAAAAGTAAGAGGACTGATACTGGCAACACTACTTTGATCTACTAAGCACTCAATGATTATTACCTAAATATGCATCCTCAAAACTTCAAAAACAACTAGAGAGGTGTGTCCTTAGGGCTTTATATTCTCTTTTGTATGCTTTTAAAAATTTATGTGAAACAATTCTTGACAAAAGTCAATCTAAATCATAAAAAAATAAGCCTTTAACAAATAAATTTAACAAAATTTAGAAGGGATTATCCCTGATATAGGTGCATTCAGGTTATAGACACAGGTTCTATCATATTATACAGCATTGTATGATATTGATAAAGGAGCTCAAGGGAAATTCTGAAATGTACAAAGATGTTGATACTTTTTATATCTAATTAAGAAAGCTAATATACACTGATCAGCTCTCATAAATCACATGCAATTTAAATAATGTCAATTTAATGCTTAAAATGTAGACTTTGGCATAGGAATTTAGAAACCTAAAATTAACTTTAAATATAAAGAAATTGGAATCTTGTTGAAATTATGATTAATTTTTACCCTCATAAATAGTATAGATGTATGGATAGATATAAGAACAGACTTATATTAAAAGATTTACTAAATGAATTGAATTTTAAAAGATTTTTAATGCAATTTTAATTTTATTTATGTACTTTATGTATGTACACACACACATATGTGTGTGTGTGTGTGTGTGTGTATACATATACTTGCATTGAAGCATACATATGCATTAAAATGAACAATCAAAATTACCTGTCAGAGGAGGCCACAAAATAGATGCCATAACAATAGCCAACAATAGAACTACCTAATGTATTGATTTTTCTAATATAAAATATGAAAAAGAAAGGTAGAAAAACAGCTTCAATTTATTTAGTTTTTCAGAAATGTTATTTTTGGTCTTGGGTTAGCATATAATATTTTAGCATGAAATAATATTTTAGTCATGAATAAATAAAAAACTAACCAAATATCTTTTCACTGGGATTATAATTTGATAACATAAACATTCTTTCATCTGTGTCCCTCTATTTCCAAACCTTTTCAATCTTAAAGTGATCTTGTTAGTTCTTTTAATTAACTCATTTAGTAACTATACTTGTGTCTTTTCTTTAAACCTCACAATAGTGTGCCACTGATCTTAAGATTTAAAACAGACACTCCACCTGAGACCTGAGTAAAGATTTTTTTTTTGAACCTGTGCTCCTATACTCTAGGAACTCTTTAGGAAATTAAGTCATTGCCTTAGAAAATTTAAATCTGTGCTTAGTTGAAACCCAATTATGCATCCAAGTCTCTTGTTTTTCTCTTCTCTCTTAACTAGAACCCCATAAAGAGGGTATAGTTTTTAGACAACTTAATAATTCAAATTGAAATGTGATATATCAAGTACTGAATCCCAGATTACCTTGAGATATAGACAAGTAATTATATTCTCATCACTCAACATTATAATGATGCACATGAAATAAATAAAAAATATCAAAGTAATATGAAGAAACGCTTTCACAAGAATCCATGGCATGGGAATGTACAAATCTTGATGATATATTAAAATAATTTTCTAGTGAAAATTAGCCTAATAAGAAACCACCACCAACAAAATTCTCTATAATCAGAATTTTCTTAGAAACCTGAAAGGAACCTGAAAGCTTCTTGATGTCATTATGTATATTTAAATTATTATAAAATCTATTATTAGTTTAGGGCAATACTTCATTATGCTGAAGTCTGTCAAACCCTTTATTTTTAATTTTAGTATATTTAAATGTTCTCAATGGAGTTAAAAAATAAATTTGGTGGCTAGAAAAAAATCAGGCATCTCTCTGATTTTATTTTGATAGGTTCATTGGTCAACCAGTATGGGCTCCCTCTTTCTTTTTTTACACAGAGTATTATTTTAATGCCATTGTTTTTAAGATCATAATTCTGATGATACAAACAAAAATAAAAAATCATTCCTCCCCAAGCTCCACTCCAACTTTAGTATTAGAAATATATTTGTTCTGGCATCCATCTTCTGTCTAAAATCTCTCTCGATATTCTTTACAACAGTAAACTAGGACAGAAGTGTGTAACAGAAGGAGTTTGAGCAAAAAAGACAAGACATCTGTCTTTCTGAAGTGGGACGAAGAGCCTAGAAGGGGAAGTGAAGCAAGAAGAATGATTCCTAATGCAGGCAACACAAAGCAGGAGGCTTCTGCAGGGATGACAGCAGTTTGCAAAGGAATGGAGGATGCTATTGGGAGATAAATTGTATTTAAGGGAAAGGGTGAGAAGAAATAATGTGGAAGGGAGGAAATAAAAGATAAGGGAATTTTAGACTACTGGTGAATATATTTGAAGTTGAAAAAGAAATAATCTTAATTTTAGGGAAATTCCCATCGACTATTCAATTCGTTGTTTATAAAATGAATTTCTCTTTTCATATATGAAAATACAACTGAACTTAGAAATCACATAAGCATATGATTATCTTTCCTATACTCAAACACATAAAAAGAGTTTAAGGAGTTATGTTTCTAATAAACTTTAAATGTTTAAATAAAACTTTATGTTAATTATGATCTTTTGAAAATGTAGGTCAAGTGAAGTTCTTTTGAAGATATCGAATGAAAAAGTTAGAAGGCACCTGAGGATTATATGATCTATTCTACCACATTTGACAGATAACAAAATCAAGATTCTCTTTCATTAGAAGGTGAACTCCTTGAGGGCAAGAATTATTTGTTTGTTTATTTATTTGTTTGTGTTTTTATCCTGATAAGTGCCCAGCACATAGCAAACACTTAGTAAATATTTCTTGACTGCTTGACAGAGAGATTTAATGACATGATAGAAATCAGACAGTGAGTTACAGGCAGGGAGGGTTTGGACTAGAATCCAGTTCTGTGGACTCTCTCCCCAGTGTTCTTTTCAGGACACCATACTGCCTTTCATGGTACGAGTTAGACTTTGAAAAGGCACCAGGCAGAAGTTTTAACATCTCACATAAAAATGACATTGATTGCAGAGGTTTTCAGATAGTTTAAGTATCAGGACTCCTGATTCAACTTTCATCCAATCAAGCAAAAGTTATTTGCTAAAATTATGACTTTACAAAAATTTGAATCAAGGAAACTGCTCTAGAGATCATTGAATTTTAGGGTTTGAAGAACCTGAGGTTTGAAGAACCTAGTCCAATATCATTTTATACATGAAACTGAGACTCATTTTTGGCATTTGTTCCTTAATACCTTGGTTAAGATGACACAGTAATTCAATTAATTTCTGAAAGTCATGTAACAATTTGAATTGCAATAAAAGTATACCTTCCCATGTGTTATTATTTTCCAAGAAAGAACAGGTTTTTAGTTTCCCTTTTCCTTAAAAACATTTAAATTAGATGTAAGACTTAGTGACTTTAAAAATTCTGACCACAAATACATTGAATATTCATTGAGATTTTGAGTACCATGAAAATTGAATCTGTTTTTTTACTTATGATTTCTGAAGATTAAAATGCCCCCCCAAAAGCAACTCACTCCAGAGTCTCAGAAATAAATTTAGATTAAAAAGGTCAGTTCATCCTGTCCTAAATATATAACTATTTTTAGAAGAGTAAAAGGGAAGAGTGATGCATTGGCAGTCAAAGGTGTCTCTTGTCTTCCTTGTGAAAGATAAATCACTGGAATGTGTGTTTCCCAATCCCACCCCCTGGAAAAAAAATTATGGTGTTTTGCATAAACCTAAGCTTGATGTAATTTGATGCAATGGATAGCTCTGCTGTGTCAAGAACACATTAATCAGCTTATTAGAGAGTTAGGATTGTACTTCAACTTCCAACATTATTCAAATTTTCCTTGACTATATCTGCACCACTTGGTCCAATCTGTATTATCTCTTACCTTTTGGCTGTTAACATTGATAGCATTTCTTTTTATTGGACTCTTGGTGCTCACTGATGTTTTATGCATAATGATGCTCAGATTTAATTGAGCTGTAAGTTTCAGTTTAATTATGAGACTCTGTGATACCTTCAGCACTTTTTCCTTCTATGATTACTATAACTATTTCTCTATAACCCCTTTAAAATCCTTCATCTATTAAACCCTTAGTAGACAGGCCATTTTTAGGAGAAAGACTAATTAGACCACTGCAATTATCTTAATGTATCTTCAGTATTTTTTAAACCATTTCTGAAATGTACCTTGTGGAATATTCCAAGCACTTGCATTTAATAGTCTAGTTCTTTAATGGATGTCTTTAGTTTAGAAATCACAGAATTTATTTCGCCATAAAAAAAGTGTTCCCTCAGATATATTTTTTGTTTATTTTGTCTTTATATTTTTTGTGTTGTTCATTAAATATTGCCTGGCACTTCTACCGGCTACTATCTCAGTGTGGTGGCTATTTTAATGAGTTAAGAGATGATTAATTTGGGGAAAAAATAACTAATCAAATTGGGATCCCACTGGGCAACATTTTGGAAAAACCAATCATCTACACAGGTAAATTCCCCTATTGACAACTCTCCAGGGTTTTTACGTTTATATTAATGTTTTCCTTCAAATATTCCCAAAACAAAACAAAATTGTTCTTTTTCTATTGGAGATTGAAGTGTAACTTTTAATCTAGGAGTATAAACTGAGAATCAGATTTTAGGGGAAAAAAATCTACATTCTACCAAACTTAAAGTAGAAAATGGTCTCTCCATCTTGTTCATACTCCTTTAACTCTCAATAGTTCCTCTGTAGTAGCTCTGTGGACAGTATTCACTCTTCATACCTAACTCACTGCCCTTGAACATTCTATCAAAAATATACTCTCCCCAGAGAAAGGGATCATGTCACTGCCTTCCTTGTATTATTTGTAGTTCCCAGAACACTGATTTAAGAGTCTTCAATTAAAATATGTTGGATTAAATTTCATTAAATTAAAGCTATCAACCTCTATTGCACAAATATTTGTACTAGTTGTACTAAAAGTCAAATGACATGAATTGAGATATTCGGGGCCAATCAGACCCTTTTTCCTTGCTGTCATGATCACTGATTGCTCATGCTGTTTCTGAGATTTCAAATGGAGTTAGTACTTGCCAGGGAATGATCCATCTGTCAAAAGGCAAGGATCCCAGCTCTAACATAATTGCAAACAGGGAACCCCTACTTCCTATATACAAGGACCACTCTTCATGGTGTTTCAGCACACTTATAGTTAGTATGGTACTCTGATCAAGGTCTGAAAATATATATTTAGTATACTTGGCATATTTCAGGCACAAGACAAATTTGGGGGTGTATTTTAGTTCACAAAGCATCTGCAGTCAACCACATAACTACAAAGTGTTGGCCAAGATTTATTCTGTAATTAGAATCACAGAATTTAGATTGGAAGAGATTATAAAGATTATTTAGTCCAACTTCTAGTTTTAAAGATGTAGAAACTTTGGAGACAATTTGTTATAGAAGATTGTTGCTGAAATCAGAAGTCTGAGGTTCATAATTTCCTTTATTATCTGTGTCCTTACTCCTAATATAACCTTGACCAACTAACTTAAACATTATTGACCTCATTTTTCTCTCCTCTAGGCTTGGACTAGATGGCCACTGTGTGTGTCCTTTTGGTTGTAGATCTCTGCTCCCTTCCTGATTAATGAATTATACAAGATCACACAGTCACTTAGTCTTGGAGCTGGGACAAAAATCTAGGCTTTTGAATTTCAGTATAAATTCACTTAGGATTAATAGAAACATTTGTGCCATAATTATCTTACAATTTTAACAGAGTACTGTATATTTTGATATTTTTACTTTTTATTATTATGATAAGCATGTCAATCAGAAAATATTTATTAAGCATCTACCTATATGTATTAAATAGCTCTGGATTGTTGAAAGGTCTGCCAGATGAATAAAGCTATTATCATACTCTGCCCAACTATATAGTTGCCCAACTATAAATACTTTTAATATAATATCAGAAGAGTACTTTCTGGTTGAGGATAAACCTTGCGAAGGACTGAGAGAGCCTAGAAAAAGCATCACTAATGAAGTTAATAATTATTTTACCATAAATACCCATGAAATAAATGAAATACAAAATTTGCTCATATAAAAATGACAGCTTTTAGATTATATACAAATACAAATTTAACTTTTTGCTACCCTGTGCCCCATATAGCTTAATATGCTATTGAAAGTCCTGAGCTATATCCATGTTGATATTTTTGCTATAAATGAAGTTAACTTTATGAAAATATGGCTCAGGGATTTTCGTAATGTAAGTACATAACAAGTCAACTGTTGATTTAATCATTTACCAAAAGGTACCATGAAATATAATTTCCATGAATTTCAGTCATCTCACCTTGTGGTACTCATAAAACATATAAACACACAGACATAATTGTTGATGATGATGAAGTATAGCAATTCTTTGGAAAATTAATTCAGCAAGTTTCTGTAAATGTAGTCAGGAACAACCTTGATGCTCACTGAATTTATTGTTGCTGTTCATTCTTCATTCTCAAAAATGGAACAGTATTATTTATAAAATGAGCACAAGGAAGTTTAGTGAAAAAGTATTGAAAAACATAAGTCAAATCCTCTTAGACAACCCCACATTCCTCATTAATACCATTTTTAAAGACTTGGTACCTCTAGGTGCTCCTGGATGTGCACACCATTGCAAGGCAGAACTGAGGCAGCAGTAAAGGGGTAGAGGCAGAGACTCTGCCTTCAGTGATATCTGGAGGATATGGAGCAATGGTGGTCAATGGGCCTTAGGTAACTATGGAGAAAAATCTTCAAAAAGGTATTCTTTATAATGCATCAAAAAAATGAAATATTTACCACCAACAATGACTATAAGTCCATAGTGTAAAAGATGAAATCATTTCAGAGGAACTCATTGGGTTGAAATTGTGAATCATAGCAGCACCAAAGGAAAAAAAATATTTAGCTGCTGAGTCAAACTGCTGATTGGAATATAAAATTTAGTAAGAAAAAGAGAAGATAGTTTATCCAAATTTTACACCAATTATAACTTTCTACTACAAGAGTATGGAATCATGGTTACCAATGATGCTGTGTTGAGAAAGGTATATTACAAATATTTCCATCCTGAAGAAACTTTGATATGCAATGGGGTCTTGAATAGGGAAATAAGCAAGCTGCAGGAAAAGTTGCACCTGGAATAATTGATTAGAAAAGCAATGGCAACAATGTCCAAGCTCTCGCCTTTGTATATCAATTTGGTGTGATGAAATTAGCAGTTCTTGTTCTATCAACTGGGACTGCTGCTCTCCACTTAACAGACAGATTCTGGCTTTCTACCCCTCTAAGAACTAAAGTGGAAAGTTGGCAGTGCAAGGTTCTTGCCACATGTTTAGTGACCTGGATTTGGATAAAGAATAAAACAGCAAAAGCATGAATGGAGTTTTCCAGTGGTTCACCACAACATTTAAACCAAATTTATGTAGAAGAGATTTCTGATTATACCATGTTTCCAGACACTGCTCTATTAGAGTAAAGGAATGTCTCTTCAAGAGAATGAGAACCCAGTGGTTTCATGACTCCTACATCCATTTACCATCTAGATTCTACTTCCTTATCAAAAGTTATCAAAGCGTATGAAGAGCTAAATGTGTATCATGAACTTCTCCAATGCATATAGCTTCAATTTGAGACTCTACTACCCTATCCTTCAACCAGTAACTTTTTCCTCCCAGTTTCAGAGAATTACCATCACTTCCCTTGGAATTGTTTGAATGAATGTTTGGATGAAAATTTCTCTTTGGAGAAAAGCATGGATTGCTCAAATTACCATAAATGTACTGAAGAGAACCTGGAATTCTATGTCAGAATTCTGGTCACATTCTTAGAATGACTAGTAAAGTACAAAAGAAACAACATATTATGGAACACATTCTTCCAAGTTTAAGAAACTGAATAGGGAGCATGATATTGAAAGAAGTGAAGCTACGTTTCACAGCAGTTATGGAGTATAGTGTCTCTTACAAGGTCGTAAGAAAGGGAAATACTACAACTAAAATGTTGTCTGATCACTCATTGTAAATTCTTTTCTTTTTTTATTAGTCTTTTATTTTTTCCCAGTTTTACATACATACATATATATATATATATATATATAAACAATTTTAAAATTCATTTTTAAAACTTGAGTTTCAAATTTTCTCCTCTGTTCCAACCCAATTTGAGCAAGCAAACCTCAACAGTTGTTATTTTTGTTTTCTATCGTGTTAACCATTTTTCCAATCAATAGTGAGTTAGAAAATGTTTTCATTTGGCTGTAGATATCTTTGATTATGTCATCTGAAAACTATTTACATATTTTGGTCATTGATAATTTGAAAATGACTCATTTTTATAAATTTGATTCAGTTCTTATGTTTGAAAAATGATGACTTTTCAGAGAAACTTGCATCAAAATTTTTTATAATAGCTACTATTGCTAACTGTATTTACCTACATCATTCCCCCCCATTTATTCTATTCTCTCCCCTTTTACCCCCTTAAAAGTGTCTTGCTTCTGATTACTCCTCTCTCCAATCTACCCTCCCCAGGCTTTCATCCCACTCTTTTGTTATCAACTTCCCCACCTTTTTTCATGTATGCTAACATAGATTTCTATATCCATTTAAGTGGGTAGGTTATTCCTGACTCAATTATAATGAGAAGAATCACTCACTCCTCTCACATTCCCAGCTTCCCCTCCATTCTTAAAGTGTTTTCTTGCCCCTTTTATGTGAAATAATTTACAATCTCCCATTCTATCTCTCTTTTCCTTTTGCCTTATACATTCTTTTCACATCCCTTAATTTAATTTATTTTAATTTGGGGATTATTTATTCATATTCAACTCACTCTGATCCTTTTCTATATCTATATCTATATCATCTATATCTATATCTATATCTATATCTATATCTATATCTATATCTATATCTATATCATCTATATTTATATCTATATCTATATCATCTATATCATCTATATCTAATCTCTATATATATGCCTTCTTACTGTCCTAATAAAGAGAAAGTTCTTATCAGTTACCAATATCATTTTCCCATGTAGGGATGCAGTTTAATCTTATTAACTCCCTTGTGATTTCCCTTTCCTGTTTACCTTTTTATACTTCCCTTAAATTTTGTATTTGAAAATCAAATTTTCTATTCATCGGTGGTCCAAGAATGCTTGGAAGTCCTCTATTTCACTGAATTTCTTTTTTTTTTTCCTCTAAAGGATTAGACTCAGTTTTGTTGGGTAGATGATTCTTGGTTGTAATACTTGCTCCTTTGCCCATTGACAGATCGTATTCCAAGTCCTCCTCTCCTTTAGAGTACAAGCTGCTATATCTTGTTTTATCCTGACTTGGCTCCACCATACTTGATTTTTTTTCATTTTGGTTGCTTGTGACATTTTATCCTTAATCTGGAAGCTCTGGAATTTGGCTATGATATTCTTGGGAATTTTCATTTTGGGATCTCTTTCAGAAGATGATTGGTGGATTTTTTCAATTTGTATTTTATCCTCTGATTCTAGAATATCAGGGCTATTTTCCTTAATACCTAGAAAAATATATCCAGACTTTTTTTTTTTATCATGGCATTTTAGGTATTTGAATAATTTTAAAATTATCTCTCCTGGATCTATTTTTCAGAGCAATTGTTTTTCTAGTGAAATAGTACACATCTTTTTTATTCATTCTTTTGGCTTTGTTCTATTTTTTCTTAATTTCTCATAAAGTCATTATCTTTCATTTGCTAAATTCTAGTTTTAAAGGAATTATTTTCTTCAGTGAGTTTTTGTGACTTTTTTTTTCATTTGACTAATTCTGCCTTCTAGGACATTCTTCTCCTCACTGGATTTTTGTACCTGGTTTACCTTTTGGCTTAGTTATTTTTAAGATATTATTTTCTTAGTATTTTGGTGGGAGAGGTCTCCTTTACCAAGTTGTTGATTCATTGTTCATGATTTTCTTGCATCACTCTCATTTCTATACCCCATTGGGACCAATTCAATTTTTCTTGGAGGTTTGGATGTAGGACCTTTGACTTTGTCATCTTTAAGGATGTGTCTTAATCCTCCTTGTCATCATAATATCTATCTTTGAGCAGATTATTTTTCTATTGTTTGCTCATTTTTCCCAATCTATAACTTGACTTTTAACTCTTTGGTAAAATAGGACTTGCTTCCATGGAGGAGGGTACACTGTTCCAACTTGCTGAAGCTTTATTTAGCTCTTTCTAGAGATACTACTAGGAACCTGCAAGACTTCAGTTCTTCCCATGTGGTATGATCTAAGGAAAGGTAGTTACTACTCTCCTGGCCTATGCTCTGATCTGTGAGTGACCACAAGCTCTCTTTTCTGCTTTATTAAGTGTAAGGAGGATCCAAGCTTCTCTTTAGTCACAAACTCTCATGGGCTGGAGTTCCTCCTTGCCCTGGGACTGCCTTCCAGGACTGTGACCTCCTGATCACAAGATCTGAGAATAGGCAAAACATCCATGTCCTGCTCAGTGAAAGACTCCTTAGACTCCTTAGATCTTCTTTTGTTAGTATGACTTTCTTTCCATCTGTGGAAAACTCTGAAAGCAGCTGATTCAGTGGCTCCCAAAGACTGTTCCTAGATTGCTGGGGTTGGGTCTGTGCTGGGGCTGCCTGTTCTGTACTGTGCTGCACTCTCACTTAGGTGAGAGAGACCTTTCCTACTGACCTCCTAAGTTGTGTTTGGCATTTGAGGGCTGAAGAGGTCTAGAAACCATCATTGGTTCTGATTCAGTTGCTCCAAGTCCTGTTCTTATTTATAGTGCAGCTTGTGATGGACTATGCTCCTCTCTTACAATGGTGAAACAGACTTTTTTGCCAACCTTCTAAATTTTCTTTGGCTGGAAAATTGTTTCATTAAATCTTTTTGTGGGTTCTGAAAGTCAAGAATTTGTTTAGAGTCATTATTTAAAGGTATTTGAAGGAGTGTGGGGAGAGCTCAGGCAAATCCAAGCTATCTTGGCTATCTTCTCTGTAAACTCTGTTTTTCCATATATTTGAAACATTGGTTTTCCACTATGAGCCATGCACATTTATATTGTAAATAGGTATAATTTAAAGAATCTACATATCATTTGTAGTGATTATGCAGATATATTATGAGGACAGATAACTATCAAAATCAAGAAAAATGTGCCAAAATCTTTTTTTTAAATGAAATTTTACATTTGTGATATGAGAAATATTCTTTCATTAAAATGTTGTCTTTCAATTCCAGTACTGTCTTTAGTCTTATGAAATGTGGAATAATCTGCTTCAGTTTTTCTGTGATCATTTTTTACAACTTTTCTTTCTACCTAATAAGTAATAAATGCTATAGAAAATAAGCTAATTAGGGGCGGCTAGGTGGCACAGGGGATAAAGCACCAGCCCTGGAGTCAGGAGTACCCAGATTCAAATCTGGTCTCGAACATTTAATAACTACCTAGCTGTGTGGCCTTGGGCAAGCCACTTAACCCCACTGCCTTGTAAAAACCTTAAAAAATAATAATATAATTAGCAGGATCTACTTAAAACAATGGATCAAAAATAGAAATTTACAGGCTCATAGATATGTGAAATCCAGCTCCACTCTACTCTTTATTCAGGTATCTTTAAAAGTCTTTGGGAAATCACAAAAGTGGAGGTATCTTATGTAACATTTCCCTTAAGATTTCATCTCTGAATACTTTACTTCATAGACCTTTACGTACAAGAAAAGAAATAATCATTTGCTTTATGTTGACAATAAAAAGAATAAAGTTGGAAGGTACTGGATAGGTTAAACTGAGTATATTTGATTGGACAGGAAATATCCATTTCTCAACAAGAGAAATTTCAGAATTAATTGTCAGTGTAGTCAGTAATAAACTGAAGTCTATAACAAATTTGAAGAAATAGCAATAATAGCAACACCAAAGATGACAGAAAATAATTCCAAAGAACATGGGCTATAAACATATTGGAGAGAACCTTGATGAAAACATGTGCAAGAACCCTCTCCCAGGGTTCCCTCCATCTCTTCTCCACTTGGTTCCAATCCCACCCTACTTTGAAGGGTTTTACCTTTCTGTGGTCGGACAAGCTCAGATGATGGGATGTGGGGGCATTTAAGTCAATAGTCATCACCCACAAAACAAGAAACTCCAGTCTAGGCTTTTCTATCCAGTCTAAGAACGAGGTCACAACTTAGCAAACTATCAATAAATGTGCTTTTAATTTAATTTGATTTTTTGCTCATCTTTAAGTCCAAAAATCTCCCTAAATCAGAAAGAAATGTCAATGCATTTACTCTTACTACCTTTCTTCCTTCTTCCTTTCCTGCCTTTTCTCTTACTATGCCCAAAGGAATATAAATTTTCATCCCAAAATTTCTCAAGATATCTTGGGGTTTAAAGATTAGATTTTTAAGGACCATAACTTAAACCCAAATCACTGTGGCTCTCATAGATTGAACAAGAATATGTCAAGCTTCTCTTGGTCATTGTTTGGGGCCTTAAGTCTCAGTGAATGCAAATAACAATTATTTATATTTTGTCCCAAAACCCTAAGGGTCTTCCCCTCCCAGAAAGAAACCATTTTATATTTCATTTATTAGGAAACCTTAATGACTGAATTGGGAGAATCTCAATCAGAGAAATTGAAAATACCTTAGTATAAAAATACACTGAATCCAGATCATTTCTAATTGAAGCAGGGGACAAAGAGAAAAGCTGTAATCTTTTTGTACTGAAAACAAAACTTGTTTTGTTTTTTTTTTCACTTCAGTTAAAATGTTCTCCATATTGGCTTTTGTAAACCCCATTTGGCAGTAAATTCTATGTTTTTAATCCTAACCCACTCTAGATTGAACAATAGACAGCCATGGGGCAGTTAAGTGGGGCAGTTAGATGACACAGTGGATAGAACACTGGAGTCAGGAGGACCTGAGATCAAATCCAGCCATAGGCCCTTAAAAATTATCTAGCTGTATGACCTTGGGCAATCCCATTGCCTTGAAAAAAACAAAACAAAACAAACAAACAAAAATATACTTCCTAGTGCCTGAACTTGATTTTACCCTGGGGACAGGCACAGCAGACCACTCAGGCATCAGTAAGTGCTATTTTTAAAAAAAGGTGTTAATTAAGCCTGCCCCAGGAGTGTGTGTAGTGGAATGTGTCCACCAGGTATTAACCACTCTGTAAATACTGCAGAAGTGTATTTAAAGAGGGCCAGTCCTATGGTCCTCCTTTTTTCTCCTACATGATTCAGGTGGGCAAGAGATTCCCCAGTTTCTTTTTTCCTTTTTCCATGTTGGATCCACGTAATCCCAATTCCATGTCACTGGATCCATGTTGATCTAAGACCAGTCACCATCTTCTGGTTGCTTCCCTTTCCCTTCCTTTTCCCCTTTCTTAACTGTCTTTACTGTTCTTCCCCAACTGTCTCTTCTCTGCTTAATCTTTCTTCTTAAAAATTTGATTTCTTTAACCTAACTTGTGCCTTACTCTCTTCTTAGTAATCCATTTTCTTTACCTTGCTCCTTGATGAAGTTCATCCTTCATTCTTGAAGGGGGAGGTGATTTCATTGTTGGAGTAGTTCTGTATTTTCCCTATTGAGAAGTAGTAACAACACAGAGTGATAGAGAAATTAGATTAAAGAAAACCACCTGAGTTGCAAATTTAATCCTCAGAGTACAACTGTAAAATCAAGCAGTAGTGTGAAAGTTAAAAGAGGCAGAGCCTGGGCCAGAATCTCCTTAAATGTACCCTCAGGGTCCACAGGAAGAGGTGGTGACCTGGGTGTTGCCCAAGTCCTACAATGGAGCATTTGCCTTTTGGGGAGGAATCAAAGGATAGGATTCTGGCCTGGGTGGTCTCAAGATGATGTTTCAGTACCTGCTTAATCTAGTTTGCCTTATCTATGAGTACATATTCAAAGGCAGACTGACTGGAAGTCCAGATGGAGTGTTTTAACAGAGTGATAGAGGAAGACTGATGTTTTTTAACAGTGCAAACAAAAGATTTACAAAATTTGTTTCCAATTAGTTTCAATGTTCCCTATAGCCAAGATTCTCTGCATCACCATGACAAGCATATGAAATGGATTTGAGTGAGAGGGTGCTGTGTTAAGTCACCAGCCTCACTTTCTCCTCCAGAGTCATCTGGGTCCAGTGGCCAGACATGAGTCTGAATAAATAGCAATGGCCCTGGATACAAGTCAGTAATGTTTAAGAGACTTGTCCAAAGTCACACAATTAGTATGTATTAAATGTGTGAGGCTGGATTTGAACTCCTGTCCTCCTGATTCTAAGGTCAGTATTTTATCTTCTAAGCTACCTTGTTCCTATCTTCTTAAAAACTCATTTTTAACTCATTTTAAAGAACCTAACTTGTATATTACTATCTTCCTAAAAAGTCACTCTCTTTGACCTAACTTGAGCCTTACTATCTTCTTAGAAACTCACCTTCTTGACTTTGTTAAAGAACCAAAAAATGAATCCCCAAATGTACACACTTTCTCTCTCATTAGGAATCAGTGGATTTTGTCTTCATTTATCCTCTCTTTCTGTTTAGCTCATAGCAATACTGAAACTTACTATCTAGTTGTTTTTCTGAAGAACCTAACATGTACTTTCTGTAGTATCTTGTTAACTTTGTGCATGCTGTAAATTAAAATCTAAGCTTTTCTTACCTTCCAGTCAGCTGTCCTTCTTAGATACCCCCCCTCCCCTTCATAACCACTCAGGTAGCACAGTCATTCTGATCCATATATGGTCACTGAAAGAAAGTAAAGCTGGTGACTTTGTGTTGTCTTTCCTCACTTAATTCCAATTCATTTGCAAGTCATTGCATCATCTTCTAGATGCCATGGTCCTCAAGGAAAAAAAAAAAAAGGACAAACTAGACCATAGGTAGGTACTAAACAAATGCTAGGTGTTTCCTCTTTTTAAAACTCACACAGTTGGAATTTTGTTTTATTTGAACTGTACTGCTCAGAGATTTGTCCCTTCTTAGGTAGAAACATCTCTTCATTTTTGGACATATTCTTCATATGAGAGAAGCAGGGTGCTTAGAACCAGTAATAGAACCAAGGAGAAGTTAGCTAGGTGACCATTCACATAATTCATTTTCTAGCAAGCTCTCTAGGGGACAAGAGAAAAGCAAACAGGTACTTTAAATTTGTTAAAAGAGTTTTATAGTCTCTTTTGGACTTCACAATAATCCTATGAGATAGGTACTAATATTATGCTCATTTTATAGATGAGGAAACTGAAGCAAACTGAAGTTAAATGAATTGTCCAGCTGTGCCAGACAGAGCTAGTCAGTGTCTGAGATTATCTTTGAACTTAGGTCTTTCTGACTCCATGGCCAGAGCTCTATTCATGAAATCATTTAGCTGCCTCTACCTAGTCCATACTATATGGGTGGGGAATCGTTTTAATGCCAAGGACCATTAGGGTATTTATAACATCTTTTGCAGACTGTGTTTAGTCGAATATTTAAGTAATTCATGCCTCAAAAGGTGCTAAATTTATTGAATTTCGAGTTCTTCTAATGGTTAACCTGGCAACATCAGATCAATATAGCCCTCTATTGGAGGTTTCCCCCATCCCCGCCATAACTGGTTAAGAAATACTAGGTAATTTTTTTCCCTCTTTAGAGTTGGAACTTTAATATTTTATTTGAACTGAGACTTGCCTCTCAAGTTGCTTAATATTTAAGTAAATTATATATTAAATTAGATTAAATGTAGTAGTTCTTAAATGAATAAATTCCTCCTTGACATGGGTGGCAGGGAAAGATTCTCATTGCTATATCATTGGTAGTATTGTAAACCAACATCTTTTCAGAGAATAATCAAGTATTCATAATGAGAGTTAGAAGAACATTTCTTTTTACAAAATGATACTACTATTAAGATTTTATGAAAGGGAAGCAAAAAAAACCCTTTCCTTACAAAAAAAAAAGTGATACTACTATTAAGATTTTATGAAAGGGAAGCAAAAAAAAAAAACCTTTCTGTACAAAAAAAGTCATAGCATCTTTAAGACTAATAGCCAAAAGAATTTAAACAACCTTTACATCTATGTGGGAACTAGTTGAACATTTAAATGGTGATATATTAAAGCAATGACATATTATTGTACTGCTTAAAATGACATGAGAACAAGGAATTATGGAACCATTTTAAAAACAAGAAGAAAGCAGAATTAATAGAATAATATGACATGGTAACTTCAACAATGTTAACCTAAAACAATAAAACATTTTAAGCATAAAGATGAACTAGAGCTTATATATTTAGAATACTTAGATCTGCAGTTTTTATTTTATAAGGCCCTTTTCAAAGGAATACTTCAAAGTGTATAAAAAATATATATATAGCATCATAAAGGAAACCAAATATATGGAAATAGTTTAAAAATTATTAAATATAATCCATAGCCCCCAGGTTAAGATATCATTGAGGCCTTGAAGAAAAACCTAGAGATTCAGTACAATACTCATTTTAATGTTGATACAAATGAGGTGTGAAGAAATAAAATAATTTATTTTGGAGAATCAGTGTGATGTAATGAAAATAGCTCAGGATTTGGAATCAGACTTTCAATCACAGGCTTTATTACATAATATGTTAAGTACTGGAAATATAATATTTATTTTTTGTACAAATGATGTTTTTCTATACATTACTAAAATATTCTTGTTTAAGAGTAAACATAATAACCCCCCAAATATAGACCCCTATGAGAAGTAAAGAAAAAAATTGAAATTAAAATAATAATGATGGCGCTACGTGGCGCAGTGGACAGAGCACCTGCTCTGGAGTCAGGAACACCTGAGCCCAAATCCTACCCCAGACACTCAACAATCACCCAGCTGACCCTAAGAAAGGTACCCCAACCCCATTGCCCCACAAAAACCAAAAAATAAAAATAAAATAATAATGGTAATAATAATAATAATAATAATAATAATAATAATGATAATAGTGGCAGCTAGGTGCCACAATGGATAGAGCAGCAGCCCTGGAGGCCGGAGCATCCGGGCTCGAATCTGACCTCAGAGATACAGCAACCACCTATCTGTGCGGTCCTGGGCAAGCCATCCCACCCCATTTGCCCTGCAAACCCCCAAAAAATAATAATTGTAAAAAATGTGCTTCAGACTGTGTTTCAACACCATCAACTCTTTCATGGGTGGATCACAGTCTTTATGGTAAGTCCATCACTAAAGCTACTTCCATATTTTGCACTGTTGCCATTGCTGATCACAACTCCCTCCATTCATATTTCCCCACTATCATACACTATATTTTCTCTCTCCTTTTACTCTGTCCCTCCTCTTAAATGTGCTGGAGGATAACTGAGTGGTGCAGCAGACTGATCACTGACCCTGGGGTCAAGAGGCCCCGAGCCCACATACCACCCCTAAAGTCCAGCAACCACCCAGACCTGCTGTCCAGGACAGGCCATCCAATCCCAGACCCTTGCAAGAAACAAAAAAGAAAATGTGCTATATCTGACCACTCTCCTCCATGTTCCACCCTCTCCTCCATCACTCACATCCCCCCCTTCCCCCTGTCCACCTTCTCTCCTTCTTACTCTAGATGTCTATACTCCATTGAGTATATATGCTGCTTCTTTTCCAAACAACCTCTGATGAGAGTTAAGGTTCACTCAATCCCCCTTGCCTTCCAATGTTCCATATAATTGCAATAGCTCATTGTAATAAAAAAAGATCTAATTACATGAAATATCTCAGCTTATTCTACCTCTCCTTTCTCTTACTCCCATTACATTTCCCTTTTTACCCATTGACCTCCATTTTTACAATATATTATATCTTAAATTTCAGCTCTCTCCTGTGCTTCATGTATAAAAGCTCCTTCTACTTGCTCTATTAAATGAGAAGTTTCTTATAAGTATTATCAGTATCATTTTTCAATGCAGGAATACATCTAATTCATCATCATTAAGTCCCTCATATTTTACCCTACTCCTCCACTCTCTGCTTTATCTGAGTCCTGTATTTGAAGATTAAGCTTTCTGATCAGCTCTGGCCATTTTAACAGGAACATATGAAATTCCCCTGGTTCATTGAAAGTGCATCTTTTTCCCTGAATGAGGACATTCTGTTTTGCTGGGTAGTTGATTCTCAGTTGCATTCCAAGATCTTTTGCCTCCTGGAATATTATATTCCAAGACCTGTGAGCCCTTAATGTAGTTGCTGCTAAGTCCTGTGTGATCCTGGCTGCCCCTCCACAATATTTGAATTGTGTTCTTCTGGCTGCTTGTAATATTTTCTCTTTGACTTGGGAGTTTGGAACTTGGCTATAATATTCCTGAAGGTTATTTTTTTTATCTTTTTCTGGGGAGAGATTGGTGGATTCTCACAATTTCTATTTTGCCCTCTGCTTTTGGGATATCTGGGCAATTATCCTGTAGGAATTCTTTAAAAATGATGATCATGACTTTCAGGTATCCCAATAATTTTTAAATTATCTTTCCTGAATCTGTTTTCCAGGTCAATTGTTTTTTCAATGAGATGTTTCACATTTTCTTCTAATTTTTCATTCTTTTGGTTTTGAAGTATTGTGTCTTGACTTCTCATAACGTCAGCAGCTTCCTTTATTTCTATTCTAGATCTGAAGGATTTGTTTTCCTCAGAGATCTTTCTTATCTCTTTTTCCATCTGACCAATTCTGCTTTTTAAAGCATTCTTCACTTCAATAACTTTTTGAACACTTTTATCCATTTGACTTATGCTAGTTTTTAACATGTTATTTTATTCAGCAATTTTTTGGGTCTCCTTGACTAAATTGATGACTTCTTTTTCATGTTTTTCCTGCATCTCTCTTATTTATTTACCAAATTTTTCTGCTATCTCCCTCACTTGGTTTTCAAAATCTTTTTTGAGCTCTGTCATAACCTGAGGCCAATTTCCATTTTTCTTACAGTCTTTAGATGCAGGAGCTTGTACATTCTCATCTTCAGACTGAGTATTTTGATCCTTCTTGGGGTCATAGACAACGTATTTCTCACTGGTATTCCTTTCTTTTCTCTGTTTACTCATTTCCCCAGTCTGTGCCTGGTTTGAGGGTGCTTCTTGAGCTTTTGAGTTTTCTTGGGAACCCCACAGGTATCTTAATGTGTGAAGCTGTGTCCTCCCTTCTGGTCTGTGAATGACCACAAGTGTACCCTTCTGCCATGGGGCTGAGTGGCCCTGCTGTTCTATGGGAGGCCTAGAGTGCCATCAGGAACTGAATGTGGCCACAGCCCCAGAGTCCTGTTCCAGGTACAGAGGAAAGACCTCAGAAGTCTCTCTCCACTCCCCTACCTTTGGTCTGCTCAGCAGTCAAGGCTCAGTTGCCTGGGGGCTCTTGATTACTGCCTCCACGTGCTTCTGTATCCTGGATCTGGGGCACTGTGGCCACACTGCTCACTGAGTTCCCTGAGGGCTGGGCTTCATGCTCTTACTCTGGCAGACAACCCCCCGTTGATCCCCCAAGTTGTGCATGGTACTCCCTGGGGTATAGGTCAGGAAATTTCGATGCTACTGTGAGTTTCAGCTTCCAGGAGTACTAGGGCTGCCTCCAGGAAGCTGAAATTCCTTCTCTCTAGTGGGCCACCCCTCTAACCCTGTGGAGCAGAGCATTTCCACTATTTTTCTGGTTATCTCGGGCTGGAGAATTGCCTCACTGGATCCCTCTTTGGGTTTTGTCTCTCAAAAATTTAGTTAGGTTCCTTATTTTATAAGTTTGGAGAGAGAGCACCTAAGAGAGGCTCTTCTGTCAACAACTTGGCTCTGCCCTCCTAGTACTGAAAATATAAACAAAGGCAAAAGACTTCTCTGCTCTCAAGAAGTTTCCACTTTTATGAAACTGAGGGTGGCCAACATGCAAATAATTATAAGCATTAAAGAAAGAGACAGAGAGAAGAGACATTGGAAGTAATATCAAAGGAAGAGCACTAGCACTAATAGTCATTAGGAAAAAAATTCCTGCAGAAAGCAGACTTTTAATTGGGACCTTAAAAGAAGCCAGAGAAACCAGAAGGCAAAGATGAAGAGTGAGAAAATTCCGAGCATGTAGGGTCTGGGAGGGACAACTGGGAAAAGTACATGGAGTAAGACCAAAGCAATGTTTTATAGGAAGAAAAGCAAGGAGACTAAGGTCACAGGATCAGTGGGATAGGAGGAAGGTGAGATCCTGAAAGACTTTGAATGGCAAGTAGAGAATTTTATATTTGATCCTGGAGGTGATAGGAAATCAATGAAGACTGTTGGATATGAGTTGGCATAGTCAGACCTGAACTTCAGGAAGATCATTTTGACAGTTGAATGGAGGATGCTTTGGAGTGGGGAGATCCTCAAAGTAAACCAACAAGCAATTACAATAGGCCAGACCCATAATGCTGCACCAGGGTGATGTCAGTGCTAAAGAAGACAGGGAACATAAAAAGGTCTCTGTTCAATCCATCTATCTATCCATCTATCTATCCATCTATATATCTGTTTGTCTGTCGGTTTGTTTGCCCATCTTCCCATCTGTCCATCTTTCTGTCCATCCATCCATCTATCTATCCATCTATATATCTGTCCGTCTATCGTCTATCTATCTATCTATCTATCTACCCCCACACACAAACACACACACACACACATATATGGGTAATAAATATCACTTATTTTTTGATATTTTGCATTATACTTTTTTCACTCTTTAAAATTCCTATGTATGATTTGTTTTCTTTTATTTTGTAACAAGCACTTCTCTAAAGTCATTTGTAGAAGATGAAACTATTTGAAGAAGATGATCAAATTTCTTATCATTTAAAAATTGTGTTAACCAATGACCTTTCCACTGTGAGATCTAATTAGATTTGATATGTAATGATCAAGACTTTTTTGAATATTATAAGCAAGTGAGTTTTAGTTTTTCCAGGCATAGAAAGGAATGATTGTTGCTCAGGCATTTTAAGTGATAGCTCACTCATCGTGACCCCATTTGGAGTTTCCTGGCAAAGGTAGAGGAGAAGTTTGTCAATGTCCTCCCCAATGGGGTATAAATTGGACAAAGTAGAGTTTGTCAACTCTCCCTATCTACTATTCAATATTCTTGAGTACCTCTCTGGATCTGATCAAAACTTCTATGCAATTTGTATGACCAGCCTGCTAGCTGCAACTTTAATGAGTTGAAAATATAAGGATAAAGGGATGTATTTGTTTATTGCAAGTCCAAAACATATACAGGGTGCCAGGTAGATTTTGAAGAAAGCTCTGCCTCCTATACCCTCTAAGGAGGGAAGAGAAAAGTAATTCCTAGAACTTTCAATGTGGAGGGTCGGGACCAGGAGGGATTAATAGTAAATAACAACAACAACTAGCATCTATATCCCACTTTAAGATCCTTGATATGAGACAATCTGTGTTAAGTAACTTGTCCAAAATCACACAACTAATAAAAGTCTGAGGTCAAATTTGAATGCAGATCTACCTCTAGTCATCCTGATTCATTTTTGGCCAATGGGTCTAGAGGGCTCTGGAGGAAAAACTAAAACTTAGCACAATATCCCCTTCACTCAAATCCAATTCATGTGTTTGTCATGGCATCACCTCCCTGAAGTCATGGTCTTCTTTAAGAATTAAGGGCAAACATCATATTCATCATCATGACTTTAAGTTCATAGGTACTTACAAATATTGATACCCTCAACTAACCCTGAGATACAGATGCTGTTCTTATCTCCATTTTCAGATGAGGAAATATGAGTTTAAATAACTTTTATGGGGTCAGATAGCCAGAAGTGTCTGAGACAGAATTTGAACTTCCATCTTCCTGTCTAAAGGTCTGACATTCTACTCACTACACTTCCAGATGTCAAGGTTAGTTTTCGTGACAATCACTTGCATAGACTTTTTATGTGATGGCATTGTACTCTGTAAAGAAAATATGCTGCTTAGTCTCAAGACATGTTGGCAAGGTTGGTCTCCAGCCTCAACCCAAATTACACTTCCTCAAGGAAGAAAAAGAAGCTTTAGTAAATGAAAATACTATCTTCAGGGTGAAACAGGGAAGAATAACTTTGAAGGGCAGTGACCTGAGACAAAGCTTTACTGAATGAGGTCTGCACAAGTGAAGTAAAGCAAGAAGGGTCTGGGAGCTGGGGGACTAGACCACATGAAGGAAGTTGCAAGACAGAGAGTCAGAAAAAAAGGAGAGAGATCTGATTGTTGGGGAGGCAGTCATGAGAATTCAGGTCAAAAGAGATATTCTAGGCATGGTGCAATATCTCCTCTCCCAAGAATCTGTTTCTTGCATAGAGGTTCCAGCATTCCCTTTCTCCCTGTTGAGGTGAGAGAGACACAGAGAGATACAGACATAGAGACAGAGATACAGCAGACACAGAAGAATGGAGGGAAGGAGGGAGAGAGAGAGAGAGAGAGAGAGAGAGAGAGAGAGAGAGAGAGAGAGAGAGAGAGAGAGAGAGAGAGAGAGAGAGAGAGAGAGCAGACCCTTTCATGGAGGCTTGAGAGGTAGTACAAATGATTTGGTTTGAACTTTGCTTGTTTACTTTGTTCTTTTGCCCTAATCAAGCAGGTCACTATTTTATTTGTGGTTTCTGCCTAGTCTCTTGTTAGAGTATTCGTGCTAAATGAACAGGAACTTGAACAAAATATTTTGCTGTTATTGTTATTTTTCAGTTGTGTCCAACTCTTTGTGATCCCATTTGAGATTTTTTTGGCAGATACTAGAGTACTTTTCCATTTCTTTTTCAACTCATTTTACAGATAATGAAAATGAAGCAAATAGGGGTTAAGAGACTTGCACAGGATCACACTGTAAGTGTCGGGCAGCTAGGGAAGCGAAGTGATATAATTAGCATGAGACAGATTCAGGGAATGAGTTTTTTAGTCAAGAACTCAAATAAGTATGAAGTAATTTTAAAGTATTTTGGATTCTTGAAACCAATATTTATTACAATCCCCCCTAAAACCCTTTCTAAGTGGAAATAGCAAGATAAAATTTTAACATTCCTCATGAAAGAAACAAAACAATAGAAAACTTTCTTCCTATTCTCAATTGCCAATTTAACTGATAAATTTAACTTAAAACAAAATAACATAAACAGCAACAGAAAACATGCCTTATATCTAGTGTTCCAGGATAAAAACATGGTTTTCTACTTGTACTGATCCCTCACAGTGACCAAATTAAATCCATTCTGAAGAAATTAGCAAACAGCTTAATTTTTTTTCATATGCATTGAAGCTAGCTAAGTTGGTCAGGCAAGTATAACATGATGCACAGACGCTTGGAATACAAACTTGACATGATTAAAATACATTTTACACACCAACTGAAAGAAGTGAAAACTATAAACAAACAATGAGGGAAACAACCCCAGAGATTTGGAAAAAAAAGTTTTTCAGTTTCTGACAATAGCTAAAATAGTTGATGTAGCACAAAGCTTCAAATAGAATCTTTGTCTTTTTTCTTTCTTTTTCTCTCTTTCCTTTTGCCTTCCTTTTTCCCCTCTTTCTTTCTTCCTTCCTTTCTTTTTCTTCCTTCTTTCCTTTCTTTTTCTTCCTTCCTTCCATCCTTCCTTCCTTCCTTCCTTCCTTCCTTCCTTCCTTCCTTCCTTCCTTCCTTCCTTCCTTCCTTCCTTCCTTCATTCCCTTCTTCCCTCATTCCCTCCCTTTGTTTCTTTCTTCCCTCCTTTCTTTCTTTCTTCCCTCCTCTCCTCCCTCCTTTCTTCCCTCTTTCCTTCCTTCCTCCATTCTTTCTTTCTTTCTTTCTTTCTTTCTGTCTTTCTGTCTTTCTGTCTTTCTGTCTTTCTGTCTTTCTGTCTTTCTGTCTTCCTGTCTTCCTGTCTTCCTTTCTCTTTTTTTCATAACAGAAAGAAAAGGAATGGTGGCGATGAGCTGAGAAAAGTCCTTTACAATTGTTCCTTGCAGATCTTGCCCTTTCTGACATCTTAAAAGCCTCTGACACTTTTTACTAATGTCCATTCTTGGATGATGTTGCAAGGGTACATTTTGAATCTTTGGATTTCAAGACTAATATTTTATCCTAGTTTTTCAAGGTGTCAAATGAAGTATGGAAGAACTGCTAACCCCATTACCAACCACATCAAGAGAAGGGAAAATTAATTAGCAGACTGTCTTCCAAAATACATCAGCTACTGAGATATCATGGAGAAATGGTGTGGACAGCTTAGAAAGAAATTAAATGTTAGTATCTAAGACTATATTGAAGGAAAACAAGTAGGAAACTGTGACTACAGAGTATAATCAGTTATGAAATCATATCCCTACATATCTTCTTATATAATGCTTTTAGAAAAATCCATAATACAGTTCAGAGAGCATTTAACTGGGAGTTCGAATCCTGACTCTATTAAGGAGAATACAAATGCCTTTAGGATAGGGATTGTTGACTTCTTTGTACCATATTTCCCCATATATGAGACATAAAGTTTATCAAAAAATTTGGGTTCTAAAAACTGGGAACTTTTTCAATAGTGTTGTAGATTTCTTTTCTTGCATTTTCTGTTTTTTTTATACTTGTTGGATTTGCACTCATTGTTTTGCATTTGTTACTGGTATATTACTGGTATAATATAGTTTATGTTTTGCCACATTCTTCCCAGAAATGACTCAGAAAAAATTTTCATAAAGTGAATGGAAATCGTGCTGATGAATGTCAGTTTGCTCCTCCTCCCCCTGAGAAAACAATCCAAAACTGGCTATGGGTGTTGAGTTGGCTGTCATATGCTGAGTCGCTCTCCAGACTCATATGTGGAATCCCTTTGGGGACTCCATCAATCTTTTCCCAGGTGAGCATTGGAGGACCAGGAGACAAGGAAGACAAGTTTTCCCTTTACACCAAGATCTCTAAGGTCTCCAAGGTCTCCATTTATTGAACCAAATACCAGTGCTTAAATATAAGACTCTGGTGCTCAAGGACACCAGGTGATGCTAGTTTACAGTGCTTTCACATACAACAGTCCCTAACAATGGGAAGAAGAAATCCTACTGAAAACACCATGGCTGAAGAAGGCCATGAGAGGCAAGTTAGCAAAAGGTCCTGATTTAGAGTGGGACTTGAAGAGAAGGATTGACACAAAGGGCAATTGGAATTCCTGTGCCCACAAAGATGGTTCAGCATGAGGTAAGAAACATTTCTGACAAAAAGAAGTGACTGATTTCAAAGGAGGACCCAGTTAGTGCTTAAGGTCATGAAACAGAAAGGAGAAAGTAGGTGTCCACACACCAGGCTTGCCCAAGGAGTGCTTGTGGTCAACCCTAGACCACAGCATGGACAAGAGAGCAGTCAGAGCCTCTCCTAAGGCAGTGATTCATCATCAAACACAGAAGAGGACAATCTAATGTATGCAAGCTTTGGCACTGTTAAGGAGTTGTATGAATTTTATGATGATTAAAACTTGAGTTACATAACTATATGTAATAATTTTTTTTTCAAATTTTGAGCCCCCAAGTTAGGGTTGTCTTATACAAGAGGAAATATGGTATCTGAGTCTTAATAAAAAGAAAATGCCTTAATTGATACTACTGTGCATCAAATCTGTGACTCCAATGAATCGATGATCACATCAAAATGGATATTCTTTCTAGTCACAGTTTATTAAAGGTATACTCAATCAGCTCATTCAGGCTCAGGACAGTCAATTGTTAAATTATCAGTAGGAGCATTCATACTTTGGAAATGTGCAAATGCTGTAAAACAGGGCTTCATTTGTTGTTTTGTTGATTATCTACAATTGTACATATAGTAAATCCTTAATTTTTTTAGGATTATTTATTATATTTATTTAGATTTTTGTACAAATGATGTTTTTTCAAACATTACTAAAATATTCTTGTTTAAGATTAAACATAATACCCCTCCCCCCCCAGAATATAGACTCTCAGGAGCACTGAAGGAAAGAGAAAAAAATTAAAATTAGAATTGAAAAAAATAATAGGGGCAGCTAGGTGGCACAGTGGACAGAGCACCGGACCTGGAACCAGGAGCTTCTGAGTTCAAATCTGGCCTCAGATACCAAACAATCACCCAGTTGTGCGACCCTGGGCAAGCCACCCCAACCCCATTGTCCTGAAAAAACCACCACCACCAACAACAACAACAACAACAACAACAACAACAACAATAATAATAATAATAATGAAATGTGCTTCAGTCTGTGTTCCAACACCATCAGTTCTATCACAGGTGGGTCACATTCTTTATGATGTCCATCACAAAAGCTACTGCCATATTGTTCCACTGTTGCTATTGCTGATCACAACTCCCTCCATTCATACTTCCCCACTACCATACACTATATTTTCTCTTTCCTTTCACTCTGTCCCCTCTTCTAAAATGTGCTGGAGGATAACTGAGTGGCACAGTAGACTGATTACTGACTCTGCTGCCAAGAGGCCCCTAGCCCACATACCTCTCCTAAGGTCCAGCAACCACCCACCCTGTTGTCTAGAAGTAAAAAAGAAAACATGTTATATCTGACCCCTCTGCCCCCATGGTCCACCCTCTCCTCTATCGCTCACATCTGCCACCTTCCTCCTGCCCCCTTTCTCTCCTTCTTACTCTAGATGTCTATACCATATTGAGTGTGCATACTGTTTCTTCTCCAAGCCACCTCTGATGAGAGTGAAGGTTCCTTCATCCCCCCTCCTTCCCCCTGTCCATATCATTGCAATAGCTCATTGTTATTAAAAAAAAATCTTACTGAGACAAAACTCTTACTCTTTGCAGAGTCTAAGAAAATCTCAAGAAATCATCCAAAAATTACTTGAAACAATTAGCAATTTTAGCAAAGTTGCAGGTTATAAAATAAACCCTCATAAATCTTCAACTTTTCTATATGTCTAGCAAGATACAGCAGGAAGAGTTAGAAAGAGAAATCCCATTCAAAGTAAACTCAGACAATATAAAATACCTGAGAGTCTATTTGACAAGACAGACTCAGAAACTTTTTGAAAACAATTATAAAACACTTCTCACACAAATTAAATCAGATTTAAATAACTGGGCAAACATCAACTGCTCATGGATAGGTAGAGCTAATGTAATAAAAATGACAATTCTACCGAAACTAAACTACCTGTTTAGTGCCCTACCAATCAAAATTCCAAAAAATTACTTTAATGAGTTAGAAAAAAGTTGTAAGTAAATTCATATGGAGAAATAAAAAGTCAAAAATTTCCAGGCATTTATTGAAAAAAGTGCAGAAGAAGGGGGCTTAGACCTACCTGATCTAAAATTATATTATAAAGCATCAGTCATCAAAACTGTTTGGTATTGGTTAAGAAATAGAGTGGTGGACCAGTGGAATAGACTAGCTGCAATAGCAGGAAATGATTACAGAAATCTGCTGTTTGATAAAATCAAAGAGTCCAGCTATTGGGATAAAAACTCTGTTTTTGATAAAAACTTCTGGGAAAAATAGAAGTTAGTATGGAAGAAACTTAGATTAGACCAACACCTCACACCCTTTACCAAGGTAAGATCCAAATGGTTATAGGATTTAGACATTAAAACAATACTATAAGCAAATTAGAAGATCAAGGACTAGTTTACCTGTCATCTATGGAAAGAGGAGCAGTTTATGATGGAGAACATCACTAAAAGCAAGCTAGATGATTTCTATTACATTAAATTAGAAATCTTTTGCACACATAAAACCACTGTAACCAAGATCAAGAGAAATGTAGTAAATTGGGAAACAATCTTTACAATAAATGATTCTGACAAAGGACTCATTTCTTAAATATACAGAGAACTGAGTCATATTGTTTTTTAAAAAAGCCATTCCCCAATTGACAAATGGTCAAATGATATGCCAAGGCAATTTACAGATGAGGAGATCAAAGCAATCCATAGCCATATGAAAAATATCTCTAACACATTAATTATTATAGAAACACAAATTAAAGATTCTCTGAGGTACCACCTCACACCTCTCAGACTCCAATATGACCAGAAACGATAATGATCATTGTTCGAAGGGTTGTGGGAAATCTAGGACACTATTACATTGTTGATGGAGCTGTGAACTCACACAGCCTTTCTGGAGAGAAATTTGGAACTATGAACAAAGGGCAAAAAAAAATGAGCATACCCTTTGATTCAGTAATACCACTACTGGGTCTATACCCTGAAGAGATGATGAAATAGAAAAACATCATTTGTACAAAGATATTCATAGCAGCCCTGTTTGTGATGGCAAAGAATTAGAAATCAAGTAAATGTCCTTCAGAGGGATGGGGATTCAGGGAAGCCTGAAGGGATTTGCATGAACTGACACTGAGTGAGATGAGCAGAAACAGAAAAAGACTGTACACCCTAATAGCAAAATGGGGGTGAAGTTCAAACTTGATGGACTTGCTCATTCCATCACTGAAAAAAATCATGGACAATTTTGGGCTGTCTGCAGTGGAGAATACCATCTTTATCCAGATAAAGAGTCATGGAGTTTGAACAAAATTCAAGGACTATTCCCTTTAATTTAGGGAAAAAATAGATATTGTCTGATCTTGTTATCTCTTTTACTTTTCATTTCTTTCTTTCTTATGGAGAAAATTTCTCTCTCAACACACTCAATTTGGATCAATGTACAACATGGAAACAAAGTAAAGACTGACAGATTGCTTTCTGTGGGGCGGAGGGAAGTAAGATTGGGGGGAAATATGTAAAACTCAAATAAAATAATAAAAAATCTTATTATATGAAATATCTTAGCCTATTCTACTTCTCCTTCCTCTTACTCCCTTTACATTTCTCTTTCATCCATTGACTCCATTTTTAAAAAATATTATATCTTCAAATTCTGCTCTCTCCTGAGTTTCATCTATGAAATCTCCTTCTACCTGCTCTATTAAATAGGAAGATTCTTATGAGTATTATCAATATCATTTTTCTATGCAGGAATACATGCAGTTCATCATCATTAAATCCCTCATATTTCACCCTTCTCCTCCACTCTCTATGCTTCAACTGAGTCCTGTATTTGAAGATCACACTTTCTGTTCAGCTTTGGCCACTTGAACAGGAACATTTGAAATTCCCCTGGATCATTGAAAGTTCATCTTTTTCCTTGGAAGAGAATGCTCAGTTTTGCTGGGTAGTTGATTCTGAGCTCTTTTGCCTTCCAGAATATTATATCACAAGCCCTATGAGCCCTTAATGTAGTTGCTGCTAAGTCCTGTGTGATCCTAGCTGCCCCTCCACAATATTTGAATTGTGTCCTTCTGGCTGCTTGTAATGTTTTCTCTTTGAATTGGGAGTTCTGGAACTTGTCTATAATATTCCTGGGGGTTGGTATTTTGGGATCTCTTTCTGGGGGAGATCAGTATATTCTCTCAATTTCCATTTTGCCCTCTGCTTCTAGGATATTTGGGCAATTTTCCTGTAGGAATTCTTTAAAAATGAGTTCAAGGTTCTTTTCCTGATCATGACTTTCACGTATTCCAATAATTTTTAAATTATCTTTCCTGAATCTGTTTTCTAGATCAATTGTTTTTTTTTCAATGAATATTTCACATTTTCTTCTAATTTTTCATTCTTTTGGTTTTTAAGTATTGTGTCTTTGACTTCTCATAAAGTCAGCAGCTTCCTTTAGTTCCATTCCGGATCTGAAGAATTTGTTTTCCTCAGAGAGCTTTCTTATCTCTTTTTCCCATCTGGCCAAATCTGCTTTTTAAAGCATTCTTCTCCTCAATAACTTTTTGTACACTTTTATCCATTTGACTTATGCTGGTTTTTAACATGTTATTTTATTCAGCAATTTTTGGATCTCCTTGACTAAACTGATGACTTCTTTTTCATGTTTTTCCTGCATCTCTCTCATTTCTTTACCCAATTTTTCTTCTATCTCCCTCACTTGTTTTTTGAAATCGTTTTTGAGCTCTGTAATAGCCTGAGCCCAATTTTTGTTTTTCTTGGAGTTTAGGTGCAGGAGCTTGTAATTCCTCATGTTCATATTGAGTATTTTATTCTTTCTTGGGATCATAGACAATGTATTTCTCAGTGGTGTTCCTCTATTTTCTCTGTTTAATCCTTTCCCCAGCCTGTGATTGGTCTTGGCGTGCTTCCTGAGCTTTTGAGTATTATTGGGACCACCCCCCCCCCACACACACAAGGATCTCAGTGTGTGAGTCTCTGTCTTCCCTCCTGGTCTGTGAATGACCACAAGTGCACCCCTCTGCCATGGGGCTAAGGTGGGTGGGCCCTATTCTTCTATGGGGTCCTAGACGGTGATCAGGATTGGAATGTGGTCAGAGCCTCATAGTCCTGTTCCAGGTACAGAGGAAAGACCTCAAAAGTCTCTCTGCACTCCCCTATCTTTGGTTGGCTCAGCATTCAAGGCTCAGTTGCCTGGGGGTTCCTGCTTACTGGCTTGCCTGCTTCTGTATCCTGGATCTCGGCTGCTGCCATACTGCTCACTGAGTTCCCTGAGGACTGGGCTTCATGCGCTTGCTCTGACAGAGGTTCCCCTTCTGCTCTTCCAAGTTGTGCCTGGTTTTCACTGGGGTGTAGGTCAGGAAACTGCCCTGCTGCCTTGAGCTGTGGCTCACAGGTGCCCTGGGGTTGCCTCCAGGAATTTGAAGTTCCTTCACTCTGGTGGGCTGCCCCTCTAACCCCGTGGAACAGAGCTTTTCCACTATTTTCCAGGTTACCTTGGGTTGGAGAATTGCCTCACTGGGTCTTTCTGTGGGTTCTGTCTCTCGAAAATTTAGTTAGCATCATTATTTTATTTTATTTTATGGGTTTTGAAATATTATAGAGAGTGAGCACCTAAGAGAAAACCTTCACCTGTCACCACCTTTGCCCCACTCCCCCAATCCTTAAATTTGCAGGGGTTTTGTTCAGAAGTCAAAACTGAGAATATTAATTAATTCAATTTATAGGAAGTAGGAGTTAGATTCCCATAATCACCAAAAACCAATCTTTAGACAGAAATTGTTGAAAATTCTGTTTTCTGTGAAAATTTTTTTATAATAAAACATTACTTCTGATTATATATGCATTTCCTAATATGATAAACATGAAATAACCCTTAAAATGTAGTACTCAAAATAAAATTAGTAAAATGCAAAGCAAGTTTTTCTTCACTAGTACTTTCCCCTTTTCTGGGCATATAGTGAAATCTTTGATGCATTAAAACCAAAATCACACTAAACAGAGAATAAAGTTTATTTAATGTCTTTATTTTTTTATTGAACTGCATTGCTGACTTTGTCTACTTGGGCTTAAAGCCCAGAAGACTTGTGCTATGTAACCACAACACAAAACTTGAGTTTCAACAAAATGCAGTGAACACCTGGGAAACTCTTCACAAAGGTAAATGAGTGCCCAGTTGTATTCTAGCACTCCATAGACTTGTACTTATCACATTCTCTCTCTCTCTCTCTCTCTCTCTCTCTCTCTCTCTCTCTCTCTCTCTCTCTCTCTCTCTCCTCTTCTATTACATGAAGTCCCCAAAATTAGATTAGATACATAAATAGTGAGGCTTAATTATATTTTTGGAGAGGTGGTTGTTAAATTTTTATCAAAACATCCTTGTCACCCTTTTGTGCCTGTCTACCTAGTATATTTCTTTTCTATGCTCTCCCTTAAATTAGTCACATAGAATTTTCTTTAAATTCTCTGTTCATTATTAGTCCTTCAGTCTTATGAATTCTCATTCGATTTTTGAATATAGATTTCTTTGATGTCTTTTTCCTTTGTAATATATTGTCTTTGTTTATTGTATCCTGCTCAAAAGGTCAAAGGCTAAAAGTAATAAAAAAAAACTTTAATGAGTCCTGGAGTCAAAAGGACCTGAGTTCAAATATGACTTCAGACATTTGATAATTTGATAATTAACCCTGGGCAAGTTATTTGACCCCATTGTCCCACAAAAACAAAACAAAAAATGCATTTATTAAATATCTATTATATACTAGCCATGCATAAAAATAGCAATGATTGAATAAATAAAATGACATCCTTATCTCAAAGAATTTATCTTGCAGTGGAAGAAAAAAAACACAAAAAAGATATTGAGGCCCAGGTCGGGGGGCAGTGATAAGGTGATGCTATCAGATTTAAAGTGTATGGTGGAGAAGTTAGTCAGCTGTCCCAGAGTATGCAGTCAGATGAGAAATGAGGTAATGTCTTAGCTGGGATCCCTCCTTGTCTGTTGAGGTTTTTTGATCTTAATGTATATAGACAACTAACATAAATGTTAATATAGGTTAGTTTATATAGTAAATGTTTATCCAAGAAAGTTGTTATTTTTTCAAATTCTACTTCTTCACTTTTTATTCTGTTTGTATTAATTTTGATCATGCAGAAGCTTTTCAATTTCATGTATTTGAAACACTCATGTATTTCCAACACCCATTTTAAAAGGCAAATGGTGCTTTTTAATCATCTTTCCTCTTGAGACTCTTTGCTTTTGCTTTCCTTTTAATCTATACTATCATAATATATATATATATATTATTGAATTAAATAATCATTTGCTAAGGTCTGAAGACATAAGGTTTATAGATGATATATATATATATATATATATATATATATATATATATATATATATATATATGTTTGTCCTCAGAGATCTTACAGTGTATTTGTGGGGAGAGGGAAGAAGGGGACAGATGTGATATATACACAAATATTGGAAGTATGCATTAATGTATAAAGGATATGAGATGTTATATGCATAGGCACTCCCTCTACCAAATTGAAATATCACTAAATTGTAGTAGAAATTTCAGTGAATTGCTGTGTCCCAAACCCCAGGACAAAAGAGAATATGTCTATATGAATGCCTGGGTATATATCACATATGTTCTTATACAGATATACACATATATTTATAAATATATACATATATCTGTATGCACACCATACATATACACACACACATACACACACACACACACGCATATATATATATGTATGTCTTGACGGAGCATGCTTTAAGTTAATTATAATACTAACAATGACAAAAATTAATAATATGACTAATCCACAATAATGACATGACTGCTTAGAAGAGGAGTCAAAAATTTTTCACTTATGAGTCTTTAGGTGGGAAAAAAGTATGCCATTATTATGACTTGATCCCTTCCAGTACTCTTGCACCTATGCCTATTCAAGTAGACTCCTTTCCTATTTAGGAAAGTGCATCTTCTTTTTTGCCCATTGAAATTCTTACTTTATTTAAAGGTTCCCTCAGGTACCTCCTTCTCCTCCATCAGCCCTGATTAGTCTCACTGAAGGTGCTCCATTGCTTTTCAGATTTTCCTAGAACAATTTGGATTTTATTAAAGTCATGTAATACTTTGCATTTTGTCTTGAATAGGGTACATCTACCTTATTAGATCATTTGTCTTATTTTGAAGCAGAATCTGTTTGTTGCTGAATTTTGTTTGATAATTTAGTAAATATTTCTTTAAAATTTTCATCCATTTGTACTTGCATATTTCCACAAATTTCCCTCCATCCTTCCTTTCCACTCCCCTCCCTTCAGTAGGGAATATCAGGTTGTCATTTTACATACATATTTTTTAAACATATTTACAAATTAGTAAATTTTAGCATGAGGAATTAATATTAAGGGAAAGAGATACATAAGAGATACTTTTTATAAAGTGTTCATCAGATTCAGTAGGGGTGGTTTTTTTTCCCTGTGTCTTTTGTTTTGTTTTTCTTCCTCAGGCTGGAAGTACTATAGTCCATAACAAGTCAAATACAATTGTCCATGCTTTCTGGACTGTCAAGAGGAGTTGCTTCCATCAAGGTTGTTCATCTCATAATATAGATTTGTATGTTGTTCTCTTGACTCTGCTCCCTTCCCTCAATATCAGATCCCATAAGTCATTCTATGCTTCTCTAGAATCCAACCATTTATGGTTTCTTATAGAACAATAATATTCCATAGTATTCATGCACCATAACTTCTTCAGCCATTCCCCAACTGATGGGCATCCCCACAATTTCTAATTCTTTGCCTATACAAAAAGAGCTGCTATGAATATTTTGGAACATGTAGGACTTTTCCCATTGTTTGCAATTATTTTTGGATATAGTCCTAGAATTGAAATTGCTGGATGTAAACAGTTTTTTTGTTCTTTGGGAATAGTTCCATGTTGCTCTTAAGAAAGGTTGGATTAGGGGTGGCTAGGTGGCACAGTGGATAAAGCACCGGCCCTGGAGTTAAGAGTACCTGGGTTCAAATTCGGTCTTAGACACTTAATAATTACCTAGCTGTGTGGCCTTGGGCAAGGCACTTAACCCTGTCTGCCTTGAAAAACCTAAAAAAAAAGTTGGATTTGTTCACAACTCCATCAGCAATGCATCAGTGTTCCAGTCCTCCCACAACCTTTCCAACATTGATCTTCACTTTTTCTCATCTAGGCTTTTCTAATAGGTATGAGATGATACCTCATTGTTGTTTTAATTTGCATTTCTCTAATCAATAGTAATTTGGAGCATTTTTTCATTTGATTATATATAAGCTTTAATTTCTTCATTTGAAAACTATCTCTCATAAATTTGATTCAATTCTCTATATATTTTAGAAATGAGACCTTTATCAGACCTCCTGGTTGTGAACTTTTCGCCCAGCTTTCTGCTTTTCTTCTAATTTTGGCAGATTTGATTTTATTAGTCCAAAAACATTTTAATTTAAGATAGTCAGAATCATTCATTTTGTAATTTACAATGTGCTCTAATTCTCGTTTAGTCATAGATTTATTCCTTTTTCCATAGATCAGATAGATAGAATATTTTTGGTCTATTAATTTACCTATGGTATAGCTCTTTTGTCTAAACCATGTATCCATTTTGACTTTATTTTGATATAGGGTGTGAGCTGTGGATTTATGCTTAGTTTTTGCCATACTATTTTCCAGTTTTCCCAACAAATTTTGTCAGTGAGTTCTTATCCCAGAGGCTGATGTCTTTGGATTTGTCAAATAGTAGATTGCTGTAGTCATGTACTGCAGTTTCTTTTGAACCTATTCTAATCCACTGACCCATTATTCTATTTCTTTTTCCTTTATTTTGATTTAAGGCAATGGGCCCCAAGGTCACACAGCTAGACAATTATTATGTGTCTGAAGACAGATTTGTTCTCAGGTTCCCCTGACTCCAGGGCCACTGCGCTATCCACTATGACACCCAGCTGCTCCCATTGCAATTATTTCTTAACAAGTACCAGGTAATTTTAATGATTGCTGCTTTATAGTGTAGTCTGAGATCTGGTAGAGCTAGACCAAACTTCCTTTACATTTTTAATTTGGGTAGAATTGTCATTTTTATTATATTAGCTCGACTTAACCATGAGTATTTGAAATTTTTTTCCAATTATTTAGATTTGACTACATTTGGGTGAGGAGAACTTTATAATTGTGGTCATACAGTTTCTGGGTTTGCCTTGGGAGGTAGATTCCCAAGTATTTAATGTTGTCTACAATTATTTTAAATGGAATTCTCTTTCTATATGTTGTTCTTGGGCTTTGTTGTTCATATACATATATATTACATATATATATATATATATATATATATATATATATATATATGTATAAATACTGATGATTTGTGTGGGTTTTTTATCCTGCTATTTGGATGAATTTGTTAATTGTTTCAAGGAACTTTTTAGAAGATTTTCTTGGGTTCTCTAGGTATACCATCATATCATCTACAAAGAGTGAACGTTTTGCTTCCTCATTGCCAATTCTGATTTCTTCAATTTCTTTTTCTTCTCTTATTGCTACTGCTAACATTTCCAATACTATATTGAATACTAATGGTGATAATGGGCATCCTTGTTTCACCCCTGAATTTACTGGGAATGCTCTGAGCTTATTCCCATTAAATATAATATTTATTAATGGTTTAAGATAGCTACTATTTATTATTTTAAGGAAAACTTCATTTATTCCTAAACTTTCTAGTGTTTATAATAGGATTAGATGTTATATTTTATCAAAGGTTTTTCCCCCAGCATCTGTTGAGATAATCATATGATTTCTTTTGGTTTTGCTATTGATATGTTTAATTATCTTGAGTATTTTTCTAATGTTGAGCCATCCCTCTCCGACTGGCATAAATCCAACCTGATCACAGTGTATTATTATGGTAATAACTTGCTGTAGTCTCATTGCTAAAATTTTATTTAAGATCTTTGCATCAATGTTGATTAGGGAGATTGGTCTATAATTTTCATTGTCTGTTTTTATTCTTTCTGGTTTAGGTATCAGCACCATATTGGTATCATAAGAGGAGTTTGGCAGAATTCCTTCCTCTCCTATTTTTTAAAAATAATTTATGTAGAATAGGAATTAATTGTTCCTTAAATGTTTGGTAGAATTCACTTGTAAATCCATCTGGACCTGGAAACTTTTTCTTAGGGTTGATTATTGATGGTTTCTTCAATATCTTTTTCTGAAATGGCATTAAGCAAATTATTTCCTCTTCTGTTAATCAGGGATGTTTGTAATTTTGTAAATATTTCAGTCAAGTCGTCCAATTTATTGGCATACAGTTCAGCAAAGGAGATTTGAATTATCTCATTAATTTCCTCTTCATTGGTTAGTTCACCCTTTTCATTTTTGATACTGGTAATTTGATACTGGTTTACTTATTTCTTTTTTTGAATCAGATTTACCAGAGCTTTGTCTATTTTATTGGCTTTTTGAAAAAATCCAACTCTAAATTTTATTTATGAGATCAATGGGTTTCTTTCTTTCTATTTTATTAATCTCTCCTTTGATTTTTAGAATTTCTAAATTGGTATTTAATTGGGGTTGTTTAATTTATTATTTTCTAACTCTTTTAGTTGCATACCCAATTCTTTGATCTCCTCTTTCTCTATTCTATTCATATAGGCCTTTAGAGTTATAAAATATCCCCTCAAAACTGCCTTTGCTGCCTTCCATAAACTTTGGTATGATGTCTCATTATTTTCATTTTCTTGGATATAATTATTGATTATTTCTATTATTTGCTGTTTGATCCATCCATTATTTATGATAAAGTTATTTACTTTCCAATTAGTTCTTGGTTTATCATTCTCTGACCCTTTATTACATGAAATTTTTATTGCATCATGGTCTGAGGAGTATGTATTTATTATTTCTGCCTTTCTGCATTTGATTTTAAGTTTTTGTGTCCTAGTACACTGTCAGTTTTGGTGAGAGTGCCATGTACTGCCAAGAAAAAAGTATATTCTTTTCTATACCCATTAAGTTCTCTCCAGAGGTGTTAATGATTTTTCAACTTAATTCAGGCATACTGTATTATCAAAATGGAACTGATAAGGAAACATTCATTAAAGAAATGGCATGAGCTGAATTTCAAAAGAGACAGGAATTTAATGATATGAGAACATAGATTTGTAAAGGGAACAGAATCAACTAACGTAAAGAAAAGAGAAATTACTTGTAAGATAGATGGTGAATTATCCAGATTGAGCCAAAGAATCTTTCATGAATTTATGTGATGTATTCATCAGAAGGAAATACAGTGTATCTCAAGCTAAAATCATTAGAGTCATAAATTGAAAGAACTAATATAAGACCAGAAAGAAAAGGTGTAATCAGATTGTGTAAAGTCATGAATGCCAACTGAGAAATTAGAACTCTAGGAGGCTAACAAGGCATTGAATGATCCTTAAGCAGAGCAACGACACAACCAAAAATCCTAGTACTATTCCCTTTGAATATGATATATCCCCCTTAACTCTTATTTAACTTTTATCTTTTATTTGATATTTTAGCAGTATATTAAGCTCTTTGGGAATTTTTCAGAATAAGTTGATGATAAGATCTCTGTTTTCAAACTATGATTCCAAAGTCACTAGTAAATGAATCTTGAAGTAGTTTGAGCATCTTAGATTTAATAATGATAGGGTCTTCTGATTGTAGTTCTACATACACATGAACAAAATGAGATTTTTCTAAAATAATTATATGGCATTATAAGACAAAGCAATAATATCCTAAAGTAAGAGAGTTACTGAATCCTCTAATTTCTGAGGCAGCTGTTTGCCTGCTTAAATACATTAGTCACTAGAATGAAAGGTGACTAAGAAGATGATTTTGATGGGTGCACCTGTTAGACTGATTGTAAAGTTGATAATCACTACTAAATATAAACTCTGCATAATGTACATGAGCTGAATGTGTAGAATCAAGCAAAAGAATATACTCAGTTATAGAAAAAACGATCTCAGTGCATGTAATCACAGAGTTGAGTCGAGAGTTATTCAGTTGTTCTTTGTAGATCAGTGACAATGATTAAAAATAAGCCAATGGCAAGCACATTATGAAGGATTTTATGAATGCTCTGTGATACCCATTATACAATGTTTAAGGCCTGAGATTGAAGTTTACTGACTATTTCTATGCATAGTAAGCTATAAAGCAGCTTTTTACACATTTTGCAAATCATTTTCTGGTCATATTTTTAAAGTTCTGGGAACAACAAGTTAGAAGAACAAGAGTAATAAGTACAAAGAAATCCAAGTGGAGTTGAGCTCTCAGCATATACCAAGGATAAAATAGTTCAAAAGGTTTACAGAATCACATGGCTTAGCATTGAAATTAAGAGACCTGGACAAAAAATTCACAAGAACCCAAATTTCAGAAACTTATTAGTTATTTGATAGTGGTCAACTTCTTTACTCTTTTAACTCTTCAGTTTTGTGCATCTATCAAATAGAAAAAATGCTTTAATAGTGTTCTTTGTAAACCTTAAAATACTTAAATGAAGGTCATTATTTTGGTCTCTAATCAGGGATCAGTAATGCTAGTATTTTATGTAAAGAACATCAAGAAGTCCAATGTCATTGCAAGATTTGAAAGGTCATTTGCAAAGGGGAAGATATAGAATTCAGGATAAGAGAGTTCAGTGTTAGGAAGTAGACAAGGAATTAATCATTGGATCAATCAATAAGTATATATTAAATGACTAGAAAGTATAATGCACTACACCCAGTGTGCTAGTTATTGGGAATATAAAGCTAAAAGTGAAACAGTTCTACTTTCATGAAGTTTATATTTTATCAAGAGAGACAACATGTACTTGTAAGTACATATGTAAATAAATATGTGATGATTTTGTTTTGTTTAAGGGAAAGCACTAGCTTTATTCTAGCCAGGTGAAGAATGTGAATATTTATTTTTGCGCCCAATAACTGGGGAGGTTCATGGGAATTTTAGGCCTATATACTGTAATATGTACAGTAGCTGGCCCTATACTTCAAACTCTTCTTAATGGCCATGAAATAGGAAACTCCATCTTTAGTGCTCTCATTAGCCTCCATAGAAACTTTGAAGCAACTGACTCTACACCACTCTTAAATGAGAACTCTCTTTACTGATTCCTGCCATTATTGAACTCCATTAGGGCAGAAAGTTATGAGCTTTCTGGTAAACCACTTTCAGTTTCCTATTGTAATACTCTCTAGATGATTTTCTTGGACGACAATGAAGATGAAATGAAATTGACTCTCTCCAGTTTAAATATATTGAGATCAGGAAGCAGCCTTTAAAGGAGAAACAAAGGCATTCAGGAGACCAGTTTAATCCTACTCTGAAGGTTTCTGCTGACATAATCTGACTGACTAAGGTAACTATGGAATTGAACTTTCAATAACTAGCTGAAATATGGGGCAGCTGGGTGGCACAGTGGATAACCAGGGCCTAAGTTCAAATCCATCTCAATTATTAGAATGTTCCTAGCTATCTGATCCTGGGCAAGTCACTTAACCCTGATTGTTTAGCCAAAAAAAAAAATGCTGAAATAGAATTTTCTAAAAATGATGAAACCTCTCCATGAAGGGAATCGGCTGCACAGTTGCAATTCAGAAGAAAACTAGTAGATGGTGGTAGACACAGGGGGGTATTGGTATGAAGCACACAATATAAATGTATAATGAATATTGATCTATTATCTTTATTCTAATATCTCCATCTCACATGGAAGAACATCTACTGACAGAGAACCCATGTAAACAGGGAACTTTTTTATAGAGGACATCTATATAGATATTCACAATGTATATAAACACATATGTGTGTATATGCACATGCATGCATATATGCAAACACATGTATACCTACATATATATACCTGAGATGGGATAGTTTATGAGATAATAAAATAAAATAAAATAAATATGGAGGAAATTTTATTTGTTTATAGGAGCAGTTAGATACCATAGTAGATGGAGTACTGGACATGGATTCAGGAAATTCTGAGTTCAAATCTGATCTCAGACATTGCTACCGTGTCTCTGGACAAGTTAGTTAATTTCAGTTTGCCTCAGTTTCCTCATCTATAAAATGGAGGTAATAATGGCACCTTGTGCCAGGTTTGTTTTAAGGATCAACTGAGACAATAAATGTAAAGTTCGGTATAATAGCTGGAACATATTAATGCTATATATATGCTATTTGCCATTAATATTGTTTTCTTCATTATTTAATGAAATGCTTTTTATTGGTTCCTCATTTTTAATTTAATTTAATTTAATGTCTCCTGTTTCATCTGGTAAAAAGGAACATCGGTGGGGGCTCATGAACTAATGGATACAATGAGAACTAGATAAGACCTTGGAGATCAGTTAGTCCAATTATTTTTATTTTAAAGACAAAGAATTTGCTGCCAAATGAAGTGACTTTTCAAAGTTACCTAGTTAGTATCGGAGTCAAGACAAGAAACCTTGTCCTTTCTGTGGGAGGGCTAGAAATGGGACAGGGACAGGAGGGCAAGCAGGGCCTTGTAGAGCCAAGCTTTGTACCTGCCCTCTAGTAGATGGAGCCTTTTAATCATGAAAGTCTTTTGATTATATAGCAATGCATTTATAACCTGGTTCTGACCTCATAACATACTTCATTGGGTCTAAGATTTTGTTACTATAAGTAATCACTTGAGTGATACAGATAATAAACTACCTGTACCCTCACACTCTGTGAGACTCTTGTACTTCAACTTCCTATAAATCCTTGAAAAAGGATGCAGTGGGTGCACAGTTCCCAGGGTACACATAAACTTTTGAGATCCTTTTATTTATCTTCACATTGCTTACATACAAATTGAGCATTCAGATTATTCACTTTATATCCCTTGATTTTCTCATATCATTGTCCTGCTTTTCTAACATTTTTGGCACAATTTATTTTGCATAATTCTTTATCGGTAACGTGTTATCGTCCAACCATTTGCTCCATATACTTTTCCATTGCATTTTAGCTTATCTTCAACTTTAATTCTTTATAAGTATGGGTTATTGCAGTATTTGCAATTTGCTATTGGAATCCATTACTAAGAAAATATCATTATTAATTATAGCAAAAGATGGATTTGTTTCATGGACAAACATGACTTAAAAATACAATGGGGCAGCTAGATGGCATAGTGGATAGAGCACTGGCCTTGGAGTCAGGAGTACCTGAGTTCAAATCCGGACTCAGACACTTAATAATTACCTAGCCGTGTGGCCTTGGGCAAGCCATTTAACCCCATTGCCTCGAAAAAATCTAAATAAAATAAAATAAAAATAAAATGCAAATTTTCAAAAGCAAAACAGTTTACTTTTTTATTCCTGTTCAACTTATTCAACTGCCTGTTTCTTACTCTTACTCATTATCCAATGTAGTTATGTTAAAGATACATATGATGAATGAGATACATATATGTTATATATATGCTTATAAGATACACACATATATATGCATATATGTAGCAGATAATAATATTTGCACAATATACCTCACAGTGTATTGGGAGGGAAGAGTTTTGTATGGTCACACACTACTGTTGATCCCCTCCTGGGCAGCAACCTCCTTAAACAGAGGATTTGTGATGTTCTAGGGTATTTCCTTCTAGGAGAGTGTTCCAGGATCTCTTCCACCACAACTGATTTTGTGGTCTCTTTAGTGCTGTGTGCCCTTATGCCAAAATTGCCAGTAAAATATGTTTCCAAAAATGTTTGACCAAAATAAAAATAAAATCTAGCTTTGTGACAAGAGTCAGGGCTAAGTATATTTATTCCCTACTACTGTCTATAATTATCAGAAGAAATCAATCAGTTACTCCCAATATGTTGGGTAAAACTGCTATAATAAACTGAATAACTTGAGATAAGGGAGCAGGAGATGGGTTGCAATCTACACTGCAGCAGGTAGATGACAAAAATGGATAATGTGGATAAAAAGTTGAATTTGGAGTCAAAGAAATCTGATTTTAAATGGGTCTCTACTTCTCAGGGATTTTGTGAGGACTGAATGAGATAATGATTATAAATAAATTGTAAAACACAATGATTGGCACATATTAGGCATTTTATAAATGTAAGCTTTTATTAGTTGTTATTATTGTTGGAGAGAACCTTGACATTGAAGAAATCACAAATTTGGCATATTATGAAACTGTCTGTCATTCAATAGCCACAATCATGTGTTTCTTCTTCATAATTTTCAAGATTCTTTCTAATGGGAGTTAATTAATCACTAAACATTTATCAAGTATTACTTTTTGCCAGACACAGTGTCATTACCCCAACCATGTGAAGTCTTCCCCGGTGGAAGGCAAATGTGAACAATTTATTCTAGTGGCCATTAAGGCAGCTGAAGGAGGCACTATGGAGTCCTTAGAGCTTGGGTAGCCAATGAAGAAGTCAAGATCATGTATGGCACCCTGAGCCATCACTAGTTGTTTTTATTTTGTCTTGCCCCTGAACTTTGATGAGAATGAGGCTGACGAATTCATGTAATTCGGCCGACGAATTAATGTAATTTGGCCTCATGTAAATCCAACTTATGTGTAAATAAAAAGACATCACTTCTACCAATTTACCATTTTAGAGCTGTTGCATGAAATTTTGTTCAGGAATTATTGTGTACTCCATGTCTTCCTCTGAAACTGAGATGCAACAAATTATGGATTAATTTTCTACTGCATATGCAAATTTTGGCTTACAAATTAACTATGAAAACATAGGTTCTCTACCAGGCAGTACCACAGGATCTATATGTGGAACCATTGGTTATAACAAATGAAGAAATCTTTTTCTGCTATGGATAATTTCACTCACCTTGGCAGAATATTTTCCAGAAATATACATATGGATAATGAGATTGGCACATGCAGTGCCAGAGCTAGTTTCCAAGGAGAGTGTGAGACAGAAGAGGCATTAGATTGCCTACTAAAGTGAAGATCAAGAGAACAATTGTGCTGAAATCAATATACATCTATGAAATCTAGACAGTCTACCATGCCATGAAACTGAATCACTTTCATTTGAATTTTCTTCTAAGATTTTAAAGTTCGCTTTGTAAAATAAGATGCTGGACACTGAGGTCATTTCTAAAGTTGAATTGCTAAGTGTTCATTCTCTATCATAGAGAGCATGACCCCAATGGCCTAGCCATGTTGTTTGACAACTTATATTGCCTAAAAGACTATTTTACAGTGAACTCATGCAAAGAAGGTGCTTATGTGGTGTTCAGGAAAAGTGACAATCAAGGTCTATTTGAAGACCATCAGAATCAGTTGCATGACATGGAGATGCTGACAAAGGACTTCCCAGCACCACATGCATGCATCAAAGAATGCTCTACAAAAAGAGCAGAATTTCACTAGTTCAAAAGAAATGTAAGACATGCAAACTTAAAGAAATCTCCATTACAAATACTCATATGAACTATTTGTGCTCAACCTCTGCTTGAGCTGAGTTCAGATTGGTCTGCTCAGTCAGAGCTTGTCCTCCTTGACTCCAACAATGGTATTATTTTGTTCCTCTTTGAGAATGAAGAACAAACAACCAATCGAATTGCTGTCTTTACATCTGTTGCTTCATCCACTTGCAATGATCACAAACATCTTTTATCTTTCTACTACATTATGTTCCAGTGGAACCAGGTAAAATCTTTTCTATGAGATTTATCAGTAATCATTTTAATTTTATAATGAAAGCTGGAAGTAAAATAAAATTTTTGTCACAGAGACAGAAGCATTTAATTTTAATTACTAAGGAATTGTGTAAGCAAACTTATATGTCATCCATTTGATATAAAACATTGTTTATTTTTAAGTTTTTGCTTACCAAAACTATTTAAATTTTTCTAGAAATAAACCCTGTTTTGTCTTTCTAACATTGTTCAATGTAAATTTTCAACATATTGTTTCAATTCATTAGTATTCTGCCAAACATTTGTACAATGTAAAAACAGTAGTCTTTTCTTGTCATCAAAAACAGTACTTGTGAATCTCTTTGATAAATACAATGCATTACCTAGGCCTTTTACTTTTTGATGATTTTTTTTAATGCTTTGTTGTTCTTCTCTGGTAAAGAAGACCCTGTTATCAGGGAGGTGATGCCATAACAAGCTCATCAATTGGATTTGAGTGAGGGGGTGCTGTGCTAAGTATCAGATTCACTTTCTCCTCCAGAGCCTTCTGGATCCAGTGACCATATATGAATGAGGACAACTGGAGATGGTCCTAGATGCAAGGCAAGAAGTGGTAAGTGACTTGCCCAAGGTCACACAGTTAGTGTCAAGTGTCTGAGGATGGATTCAAACTCCTTTTCTCCTGACTCCAAGGCCAATGTTCTATCCACTGTGCCACCAAGCTGCCCCTGCCTTTTACTTACATGTTGGTCAGAAGTAGTGACACAAGGATACTCTCAAAGTCTCTGTAGACTTTTGGCATTAATTGTATGACATGGGACATGTTGTCAAAGGACCATTCAACTTAACCTGCCATTATCAAAGAAGACATTGGACTCTATGAGTGAAGTAAAATCTCAGTAATTTAAAAGACATCTCCATACCTAATATTCATGTTAACTACTTGTGACTGACCTATGGTAAAGTATTCTGAATTTGTCAGATACACTGCATCTTAATTCTAACACATAGATGTCATTTTGATCCTCTTAAGAATGAAGGACAAAAGGGGCAGCTAGGTGACCCAGTGGATAGACACCAGCCCTGGAGTCAGGAGACCCTGAGTTCAAATCTGACCTCAGACACTTAATAATTACCTAGCTGTGTGGCCTTGGGCAAGCCACTTAACCCAATTTGCCTTGCAAAAAAAAAAGAATGAAGGACAAAAGGACCTTATACACCTTAACAACAAGGGATGATGATCAACCCTGATGGATTTACATCAGTAAAATAATCAGGGATAATTCTAGGAAAACTTGATTGGAGAATACCATCTGTATCCAGAGAAGGACCTGTGGAGTTCAAATGAAGACCAAAGATTATCGTCAGTTTTTAAAAGTTGTCATATATATTACATAATTTTGCTGTTTTGTTTCTTCCTTTTGGATCTGTTTCCTTCTCTCAACACATTCAATTTGGATCTATGCATATCATGGAAGCAAATGTAAAGACTATATCATAGTACCTTCTGTTGGGGGGGGGAGGGAGGAAGGGAGAGAGAAATAATTTGTAAAAATTCAAAACTCTGAAAAAATGATGGATAGAAACTAGCATTGTTTATACCTGAAAACAAAAAAAAATATTTATTAGATTTTAAAAAATGAAAGAAAATAAACAACTAACCAACTATGTGTTGGGTCCAGAGATATAAAGGAAAAAAAAAAGAGTAACAAATCACTAGTCTTAAGGAGTTTACACTATAGCAGGAAATTTAAACTATGTTTATAGATTAGTAACTTCAAGATTTATGGAATATGAATGCCTGACTATTAGAAATATAAGTGAGGTAACTTAGGTTTAACCAAATTCTCTGCTAAAATCCCCTTTATATCTCACCACAATGCCAACAACATCTTCTTCTTATTCCCTTTTCACTATATTGGTATTAAGATAAAGGGGAAAATCTAAAACAGTTTGGTTGTTCTCAGCTTGGGATCTTTGGGTCTTTGAAGTAGTTTTCCTAGAGTGATATTTTTTAGGTATGCCCCATGATCTAAAGCCTTTCCTTTGTCACAGATGATTGAGATGACATATCATTGTTCCTAAAAGTCAATTGTATTTTAAAATATCAATATAAGCATTAATTGCAGAGTCAAGAGACAGGACCTAGCAATTCAAGGCAAGCATACTAGTCATTTGTGCTTGAAAGTAATAAGACTGGGGTAGTTGGATCATGCAGTGAATAGTGCATTGATTCTGGAGTCAAGAGGACATGAGTTCAAATTTGGTCTCAGTTCTATTCGCCAGGAATAACAAAGCAGCAGGAGGTGCTGGGTCTGTAGTCAGGAATATTTATCTTTCTGAGTTCAAATCTAGTCTCAGTCACTTATGAGCTGTGTATCCCTGGTAAAGTCACTTAATTCTGATTGTTTTGCCCCCCCCAAAAGTAAGAAAACTTAATTTTCTTTAAAAAAGTATTCTGTTAGATATTTTTTCACTAACTCACTTCACAAATTAGCCTTGCCTGCAGTTATTCTACATTACTTGGCTTTTAGTGTTATCCCCAGATGTTTTCTATAAGTTTTCATTTGGCAACTCATCACATTATTTTATTACATTTCAAAATCGAGCAATTTAAAGGAAAATCTAGTCATTTTGCCAGCTCAAAAAGATTTTCTTCCTTTACCTTATCAATATTAAATTCTGACAAAAATGATTTAATCATCTAAAGTTTAGACTGATTCTCAACTCTTAAACATGACATTTGAGGGGGATTCTTAAAATAAAATAATTCTCATTCAATTGAGATGCTCAGGACCAAATCAACATATTCAATATCAAATGAATGCCCTCCTTTGCTTAAATAGCTGTCTAACTTTGAAGTCCTGTGATAATTATTGACTTCTGTCCCTGCCAAGCTAGAAATCTTTAGTTAATTTTTTCATAAAACTTCTGATGAAAACAGTTTTAAATTATGCATTTTGCAGTGGTCTAACAGGCCTAAATGTCTTAATCATTTTTTTAGTCATTCTAACTTCCTATAAATATGATCCAATTGACACCATGAATTCAAAACTCTTCAAGTTTCAGGTTTCATCTACTGATTGCTCCTGGAATGGTGTCAAACTGGCCAATCTTCTCCCCTGTTCTTCAATATCTACAGTAACTGCTAATTCTAAAGGACAAAAAAATGTCTCTGGGCATTAACTATAAGCATTGACTAGGAATGAGGAAAAGTTTTATTTACCCTCTCAAAATGATACAGACTTCCTTGGGGGGAAAAATCTAAAGAATGTTTCTCTCACTGAAAATCTTATCTGATAATAAACTTTCCTAATATTTTCCACTGAAGATTAATAAACTTCTCCTGAAACTTATATCTAATTTATGTGACTTTAAGGGTCATGCTTTAATAACAATGATGAAACACGATTATTACTTCTTAATGCTGAAATTACAGTTTTTACATTGTAAATTTTTCCTGCTATGCGCCCCGTGGCACTAACATCTTTATCACTCCATGTGTTTCTAGTTTTAAAACCTTTACCCCTGCTGTTTGAAAAATATTTCTCATTTTCGTCCCCTATGGAGTACAGAAATCCCTAAAGGCAAAACCATTAGTGATCTTTCTGCCTTTTTCCCAAACACTTATTATGATCACCAGTGCTGCTCCCACTGCCTCATTGGCTTTTGGTAAAGTATGCAAATGAGATGTTCAAAATACACACTTTTTGCAACTGTGCAAGTTCATACTGATTTATAAAATGGGCAGGCTATTAAAGTGACTGAAAATGTCAGCAAGATTTATGCATGGGTGACAAATTGTATTGGAAATGTTCATTTTTAACATGCTGCTCCAGTTTTTTTTTTAAACAACTTAGATATTCTATGTGATACATTTGTTTTAAGGCCATTTTCCCCCCTCTTCAAACATGCTTCTGACAGTGACTTTTTGACTGGAAAAATAAACAGTGCTACTTCACAATCATACAAATTGTATTTTATCACAGAAAACTGCACTTTGAAGATACAATAAATTTCCTTTTGACACTCATTTTTCTTGAGTATACTTAGTTCACTATAGTTTTCTCTTTTAAGAGATAATATGAATTATATGTATAAATATTTCATCACAAAAATGTCTAATTATGTAACTACCAAACAATCATTCAGCCATCAATTTAGAAAAAATATTTTATTAATATTTAAAATTCACAACTGAAAAAAATGATCATCGACATAGAAGTGGCAGCCTATATTTATCTTGTAATGTTTATGATTTCATCTTTGAATAATCTGCTATTAAAATGATAATCATACTGCCTTATACTTACTTGTATAGCGCTTTAGAGTTTCCAAGAGGTTTCACATCTGTTGTCTCATTTGATCATGCACCATAAAATATTCTATGTGGTACTCAGATCACTTCCCTTGATTATTATGAATTAGTTCTGGTATATATTTTAATATGGCTGTGATTCATGCATGCAGTAATTCTACTGTTGCCAGGTCAAGTGTGGTCTTTGAGCAAAACTTGTGATATTTTCTATTTCTGGATGTCAGCCATTCATTCACCAATAGAGGTAACTGAATAGAAAAAAATGATGCAGGAGCAGAGCTTTGTGCAGTCAGTAAACTGATAAAATAGAGCTGATGGGCCTTACAGATGCTGCATGAAATGGATGAAGCAGGGTTATCATAGATCAGTATAATGATGTGATGTATTTGTATTACAAATAAAATGAAGAGTGTTTTTATTTTCTTTTGTTGATCACATTCATTAAGTCAGGAGATCCCTGTAATTGATTTTTTGGCAAAGAATGAATGTTCTCAAAATATATAGTCTTTATAAGAGGAAAGTTTTGTATTAAATTTCTAATTCTACTTTTTTATATTCAGATCAGTTAGAACCAATACTATTATTGCACTGATTTTCCTAATTAGTTCATTAAGTTGCATAACAATTGGTTTACTACCAGTAACTCTTTATTATGCTAGAACAGTGAAGATAAAATTGATTGAGAGCTCTATTCTTATCATTCATTCCTAGACATTCATATGTCCTGGTGTTTGATGCAGAGCTTTCCCTGTGACACAAGTTTGTAGATTGTGCCAAGAATTTTTCCTTATTTTCATTTAAGGCTACATTTCTGCTTGTTGGGGGGGGGGCAAAGGTATTTGTGGTATTTGTGGTATACTGAAAAACTCAGACACTGATATTGGAAAATATAAAAAAGCAATATCTTGTCCAAAGTCTGCATCTTGCATGTCTAACTCATAAAATGAAAATTCTGAATACAATAGCCTCCTGGTTGACTTCCCTGCCTCCCTGCCTCAAATTTCTCCTTATTCCAATGTATCCTCTACTCAGCTGTTTTATTCTACAGTACAAATCTGATCATGCCACTCATCCTGGCCTCTTCAATATATGCTAGTGGCCACCTATTATCTCTAGTAGGGACTATAAATCATTTGGCCTTCAAAGTCCTTGATATCCTGGCTTTTCTACCATTACAGTCTTTTGATATCTTACTTCCCACCGAGTATTCTGTAATCTAATGACAGTGATCTTTAATGATATTCCATTTCCTTACTCTGGGCATTGCTCCTGGCTTTCTTGCATACCTGAAATTATTACCTTCCTCATCTCTGCTCTCCTGACTTATTTAGCTTCCTTCAAGTCCAAGTTAAAATCCTTCATTTTATAAGATACCTTTTCTGATCCATCTTAATGCTGCTACTTCCCTATGCTGATTATGCTCAATTTGTCAAAAAAATTGTATATGTGTGTATATATATATATATATATATATATATATATATGTACACATATACAATTTTTTATATAGGTGTATACACACATATATCTTGTTTGGACATAGTCATGCATATGCATTTTTTTCATGTTTTTGTACATAGTTGTCTGCATGTTGTCTCCTTGAGATTTAGACTGTGAGCTCCTTGAGAGTAAGGATGAGTCTTTGGTGTCTTTTTTTGCATTCTCTGGGATAGTGTTTGTCAAGTAGTAGACAATAAATCCTTGTTGTTCAAATAGCTAAAAAAGTGACTGAGTACAGACAAGAACCATAGTAAATAAAGATGAAACATCAGAGACCTAAAGAAAAATTTTCCCTTCTGATAAATGGGAAATTTTCTCTGTAAGTAGATTTCAAATAATAATAAACTTCTACCAGAACATAGTGTTCTTACAAGATGCTGTTTGAAAGAGAATGAGAAGATGGAAAGAAGCCAGAGAGAGAAAAAATTAACCTTTGTCCTCTTGGGATTCATAAAACCAGAATCATAAAACACAAATCCAAAAGGAATTGTGGAATCTCTGAACTAATTCCAGAAAAAGCGACATTATTTCCTGAATGACTTGATTCAATCACCAAAGGAGCCAGCAATCCTCCATTGACTAGTTCACAATATTACTTAGTTTTTACTCACAGTTTTTGGTCCCTCCAAGAGGTTTCCGACTACAAAATATCATTAAATATCCATAAAATGTACCTTAGCACTATCACCCACATTTATCAGTATAAATATCCATTACTATGTTCTACTGAAACCATTATATATTATCTTATGGCTTTCACCATCTTGTCATTTGTAGGATACAAAATGTTAAAATGTCAAAGCTCATTTTTAATGGGAAAATCTCAAATTAGAATGATACTTGTTGAATTTCTTATAGTTAAGATGTATAACTATATTATATAATACTGAATATGCTAAGTAATTTACAATCATTCTAAAATCCATAAATTAGACAGCGAATGAACATATTAATCTAATGACAAAAATTTTCAGTTAAAAATAGTGGATTTCCTTTTGAGTATGGTTGGACAAGATGCTTTCAATTCTAAAATTCTTTAATTTTATTACTCTGTTAGACAATAAATAGTCCCTTTTCTTTAGTTACTTCCCATTAAAAATAAAAAAAAGTATCCTTGATTCAGAAACTCAAATGACTGAAGACAATCTAGAGATCTTTAGAGCTGCCTCTTTACTACTTTCCATAAACTTTTGGGTTATTTGTAAATTCAACTTCCTTCAGATTGTGGTATTTCACTACTTGTGGATTTTTTTTTAGTGGCAGTTGGTTTGATGTTACCAATACTATATAATTTCTAATGCAATCTATACTGATTCCCTCCTACTATTAAATTCCACTCATACTCATTAGTTTTCTGTACTGATTATGTGAAACAAATCCTATTGTACTAATTCAACAGTCTGAAGGAAGTTGAATTTACAAATAACCCCAAAGGTTATGGAACGTAGTAAAGGGCCAACTCTAAAGCTCTCTAGATTTTCTTCAGTCATTTGAGTTTCTGAATCAAGGATAGTTTTTTTTTTATTTTTAATGGGAAGTAACTAAAGAAATGGGGTTATTGTCTAACAGAGTAATAAAATTACAGAATTTTAGAATTGAAATCATCTTGCCCAACCATATTTAAAAGGAAACTTGACCATAATTTAATATACTTGGCAAATGATCATTTGTCCAATTCTGTTTGAAGACCACCATTGAGGGGGAATCCTTTACCTCTCAAAGCACTTGTTAGGAACTTTCATGACATCAAAGCTAAGTTTATTATTTAAATTTATTGAATCATTGATTGATGGGTATATTCTTATTTGGGGGGGGGACAGGGAGGATTCTTCTTGTAAGAACAAAAGAAAGTGAACTTCATTATTCAGTTTCCATGAAGAATTCCTAGCCCTTTAAAATCATCAACTTCTTTCAAGACTCAGTTCTGTGAGAAATTATTATTAATAAGTAATGTCTTGGGGGAATTCAGAGGTTCCCTTTTCTTCTAAATTCCTCATTTTTAAAAGTTCAGTTTTTTCCCCAGAAGGACATTACTGATAATGAGATTTCTATGACTCTCCTAGAGCTCAACCAACTTTGCAAGAATTTTAATCTATGGTGGAGAAGCCCATTTTATTCTACACCAAGTTTGATGGGGACAGTTCTTTTTATCTAGAAAGCCCAAGGCTGGGAGAGGTCTAATAGAGAGAAATTTTCTCCATCCTGGGTAATGTGATGATGGGATGACATCAGCTCCTACTGGATAATTAAGGAAGCCCTGAACCTGCTATTGTCATGATTGTCTTTGATCTAAGAGAGACAGATAAATCATCATCTTTTTATTAGTAATATACTGGACTTATTAATAAAATAATTATAAACTATGTCTTTCAAACATTTTTAAATTTTATAGTTCTCATAACCTTTACTATGGACAATGTGTTTATTATTTTGTTCTCTTGGTTATTAGCATACTGTCTCCCATCTTAAAAATTATCTTGTTATCTTATCTATTCCATTGCTACATCTGACTATAGAATATTATCTCCTTGAGGAATAAAAAAGAATTTTTATATATATTTAAAAATTAATCTGCATAGCTTAGCACTGTATTTTACATATTATAGGCATACTATACCTATTTTCTTTTTATGTTCTCACAGAGCATTCTATACATATATGTTAATAATTCTCACTGATTTCATAGCAATGTAAAGGCATACTTAGAAGTTTGTAGTTGTTTATATTTTTTCAAAACATAGATAAATAAATACTTTTCATTTAAATTTAATTGCACACAAAATAAAAATAAATTATATTAAAATATATTTTATGACTGGAAAAGGTAAACTAATGATGCAGGGAATGTGACACATGAGATGCAATTTGTGTGGTACTTAGGTATCTTGGCTATGAAAGAACTAGATTAGGACCTTTAACAAGTTAAGTAGGAAGAAAGGAAGGAAGCAATCAGTTATTAAGTATCTATGATGTGTGAGACATTGTGTTAAATTTTTCATAAGTATTCAATCCTGCCAACTTCCTCAAGAATAGCTATTATTATCAAATACCATTTAACAGTTGAGGAAACTGAGGCAGATCTATTTAATGTCTGTGGTTCCATTTAAATTAAATATTGCTGACTTCAGCCCTAGAGCTTGTTTCATTGTAGCACCTTGCTGCCTAAATCTGTTAGAGTATTTGAAGGAAAATTATAGATAAGAATCATACAGAATAGAGTGATTTAAAGGCATCTGGTAAAGGACATACTCAAATAGATAAATTAGCTGTTATTAGGACCATACGTTTATAAGTACAAAAGGCCTCAGAAGTCTGTTCAGAAAAGTTTCAGTGTCATTTTACAGGAGAATAACTGAGCTCAGAGAGCTTTTGTCTTGCCCAAGGTTATACTCAAATTTAAAGCTAGATTTTTCTGATTTCAAATCCAGCTCTCTTTCAAATTTACTACCCTATGACATCAGTGCTGAGAGATCCTGGCAACATTAAGTCTCTCTCTGGATTTTCACTATAATTTTCTTCTATTAGAATCCACCATTTTTTAAAACAACATGAATGCTTTGCCTTCTAGTTATTATTACCAAGAAACACACTTTTCTGACTGACAAATGTTCACAAAGAAACATCACTGCCCTAGAGGACGTGAGGGGGAAAACATCAAAGTAATATGAACAGGGAGTATATTTCTAGAACATCTGGTAGACTATCAAAAAAATCTGTCTCCCAGACAAGAGAAGTCCATTTCTCTTCCTAGTTTCTGCATCTCTGCCATTAGAAAATTTACTTTAGAGGTTATTTCAGCAATTTCAAACACTGAACCTCCAGTTAAAATTAAATAATCTAGATTCTGTATAGACTTTTTTAAGAAGGAAGGATATTTACTCTATATAAAATGATTGCATTATTGCTTAAAAAGATACAAAATGAACTAGTTCCCTAGTCCTTTGATATTGTAACTAAGAGACAACATGGAAAAATTATTGGCTGTGTGGAGTCAGAAGTAATGGGTTCTCAACCCAGTTCTATCACTTGTATTCTTGGGAAAATCACTTTGTTAATGTCACTGAGCTTCATATGATCATAGATTTAGAACTTGAGAAAAGTATGGAGGTCATCTCAATCAATCTCCTAATTGTCTAGATAAGAAAACTGATGTCCAGAAAATTTAAGTTCATACAGGCAGAGCCAGGATTTGAACAGAGGTCAGTAGACTTCAAGTTTTGCTGCTCAGTATTTGCATATTATCAGTCTCTAACATGCCAGAATTGGACTAAATAACCTCAAAACTTCAAAGCCTATTACCTTAAGAATAAAATGAATTGTGTTCTGATAGAGGGGAAAGGAGTTTTTAAAGAATAATTAAATTCAAATGTATAAGCCAAGTTGTTTTCTTTTAAGCCAAATGTTTAAGACAAATATCAATGTGAGTATTAAGCTTTGTAGACAGTATAGGTTTCATTCAAATGACATGCTCATTTTTACAATTAGTCTAACATACAATGTATGCCCAAACAACCAAACTGGACAATAACTTATTTCTTCGAATGTTAGCATTCAATAAGTGAACAAAGACAATGAACTTTCTCCAGTTCTTACGTATATGTATGTATGTATATATATATATATATATATATATATATATATATGTATGCTCTATAAATGTTTATATGTGTATTGCATACATTTTTTTCATAGAAATTATAGTTATTTCGGGCAGCAACTAGGTGGTACAGTAGATAAAGTTATCTACTGAACGGAAAGATCCATCTTCCTCAGTTCAAATCTGTCTTCAGACACTTAATAACTATGTGATCTCAGGCAAATCATTTACCTCTGTTTGACTCAGTTTTTCATCTGTAAAATTAGCAGGAGAAAGAAATGGAAAAACACTTCAGTATCTTTGCCAAGAAAACCCCAAATGGAATCACAAAGAGTTAGGACATGACTGATAACATCAAATTCTTTTGGTGCTAATCAAGAATCATAAATAAGACTCTAATATTGTTATACAATAGTGGTGTTTTTCTGAGACATAATTTCTTCACCATATTATGAGTCATGATCTATGTAGCTTATAGACAGATATTTGAATTTTTATAAGCTAAAACAAACCACTTTTCCTACTTCATTGACAATTACCTATGGAATTATAAACATTTTATATGACTGTCATCCTTCTTCAGTAGTTCTCATGGATCTTTTGTGATATCCATTAGTGCTACCAGATAGCGAAAGGCAGAAGTGAATTCTCTGACAAAATACCATTCTCTCTCTCTCTTGAATGATAAAACTGATTAATGGCATGTAATCTACTATAATTATCTGTCCCATATTACAAAGTCATTGTATGGATTCGGCTAGATCATTAAATAACATGAAAGAAATCTGTAGTCCAACTCTAAAAGAGGTAGCAACAGCCAATTGAAAAATTCAATTTTTCAGGATGATACAGTGGACTAAGAAAACTGGCTGATTTGAAGAAAATGATTTATCAACTGAAACCATAAATGTGAAGCTTATCCAAACATTTGGTTTTGTCTCCTTGCTATCATTTGATATTTTGGAGTAAGTTTGCAAGATATCAGGAAAGACCCTCTCCTTCTGTGATATGTTGAGTATGAGTAAAGTATAGACTCAGGGTGGGGCTAGCAGTTGCTGTTTTCTTTTATCACTTCTTTTGCACTCCATAATTTAGACATACCCTGTGATTTTGAAGATGCAAGTACCCTCCCAAATCTATCATTTCAACATGTGTTGTCTTGGTGTTGATTAGAATTCTTGGATTACTACTACTGCCACTTAAGAAATAGAGAAAAGGATAATTTAAGGGGCTGTGTTATTTGTGTGGGTAGGGTGAAAATCATTTCCATTGATGGTAAATATGCAAGATATGCTGTAAAGGATGCTGATATAATACTAGGAAGGAAAAGGAAAGGGAATAAGTATTTATATAATGGCTACTATTGTCTGGTACTGTATTACATACTATTTTAAAAATAATATCTCATTTGATCTGGGTGCTATTATAATTCTCATATGATAGTTGAGAAAAATGATTCAAGCAGAGATTAAATGACTTGCAATGGTTCACAATCATATTAAGTAAGACCTGGGTTTTCCTAACTCCAGGTCTGGTCTACTCCTTTCTTAATCATTCTCCATAAACCTACATAATTAGCTAGGTGTTGCAGAAGTTAAGTGACTATTCCCAAGGTAAGATTGCTTTAAAGTATCAATAGCAGGTTTTTAACCAATGTCTTTTTGACTCAAAGTCCAGAACTATTCAATAGAATCCATAGCCACAGAGGAGGTACATTGGGCAAGATCGCTGGGATCATAAGTTATAATGTCATCTAATCAGAAGTAAGGACTAACAGATGGACATTTTTGAGTGTAGCATTGGTACCTGGAGAATGTTAAGACATAGAAGATTAATAATTAAGATAGCATCATTCTGGCAGATCCATAATAGCATATGAAAAATAGTGCACAGAATGAGAAGTCAGGAATAGGTTCTGATCTGCATCAATGGTGATGATATGCATAGATCCAAATTGAATGTGTTGAGAGAAGGAAACAGATCCAAAAGGAAGAAATAAAACATTAGAAATAGCAAAATTATGTAATATATATGACAACTTTTAAAAACTGAAGATAATCTTTGGTCTTCATTTGAACTCCACAGGTCCTTCTCTGGATACAGATGGTATTCTCCAATCGAGTTTTCCTAGAATTATCCCTGATTATTTTACTGATGTAAATCCATCAGATTTGATCATCATCCCTTGTTGTTAAGGTGTATAAGGTTCTTTTGTCCTTCATTCTTTTTTTTTGCAAGGCAGATGGGGTTAAGTGGCTTGCCCAAGGCCACACAGCTAGGTAATTATTAAGTGTCTGAGTCCGGATTTGAACTCAGGTACTCCTGACTCCAGGGCCTGTGTTTTATCCACTGCACCACCTAGCTGCCCCAGCAATGGACTTTTAAAATTCCATATTGCCATGTTGTTGAAAACCTTTAAATTTTTAATGAATTTGTTAAAAATCAATCAATGAACATAGTTTGTTATTTCTCTTAGATTAGTCTCTTGGAGTATAACGGACTATTCTTAATCCTTTTCCTATATAACTACCTAGATTTTGCAGTGAACAAAACAGTTTGGAGTTAGAAATTCAAAGCTGGTCTTTGGTACTTAATAATTGTGTGACACCAGACAAGTTATTTAACCTCTGTTTCTTTTCTTCAACTAAAAAGTAGGAACAATCATAGCATCTACTATTTTGAACATCAAAGGAGATAATATTTGTAAAAAATGCTTAACAAAGTTCCTGATTTATAGTATGTGTTTAATAAATGCTTATTCCTTCCTCATTGCATTGCCTGGCTCACTCCCTTGCCTACAGTAGTAACTTAATAAATATGAATTGAATTGAAATTTTATACCAGAGCTTGCTATTTTTGCCACTTTTCCCTGAGCCTGAATGCTTATATTCTCTATTCCTCAGATGTCTTTAGCATCTAAATCTAGTGTTTAAATGATGTTTGTCAATGTATTTTCAAAATTAATTGCAGGATACCCTACTGATCTCCTGAGCAGTTTTCAGGGTCAGGTAACATTTGATTTCTCATAAGGCAGTCCTAAGTGCTAAATAATCATTAGAGCTGAAGGATGATTTTTAGCTCATGTGGTGAAGCACAATTGGGTTCTGTTTATGATTCTGGACTCCATGTTAATGGGAGCTGAATGAATTTGACTTTAAATCCCAGGACTATATTTTGGAACACTGGCATTCAGAGAGAGGTGATCATAAGTCATGTTATTATTTGTTTAAGAAAAAAGTCCTTTTTATTGGGTCTCTGCCTGTAGTCACTCATGGTCTTTGACTAAGCACCTCAGTTGCTCCTTTTCACAAGTATTTCAAAAGTAAAGTGAAACTGAATGCTAGAGGCCTTTGAATGGTAATACTAAATAGCTTGATATACCAGAGTGTCACACAAATATACATGATGGTGGAAACTTTTAGATTAGTTTCTACTTTGGATGAGATTACTAAATATTGGAAATTATTTCTCTTCCTGAAAAAATGTGTGAAATAAAATAGTATAATCCATCCAGTTGTGAATGACACACACTTCAGTCACAATTGATTTAATTAAGGGAATCAGAAATTTCTGGAGTTGAAAGAACATTGATTTTGGAATCAGAAGACTAGGTGCGAATATTGCTTTTTATGATCTCTGTGATCTGTACAGATTACTTAGCTTTTCTGGTTCTCAGTTACCTTATCTAAAAAAATAAGATCCTGAACTTTGTTCTTGTTAAGGAACATTTAAACTCTTATAAGTGCCCTGCTTATCAGAGACAAGTTTTATGGGAAAGATATTGTTATAGAATTATAAATAGGTATGGTCATTCTAGAAAGCATTGATCCCCTGAAATATTACTTCTAGACCAATATTCCAAAGAGATCAAAGGTCGAAAGGATTTATATGTATAAAAAATATAGTACCTCTTTGCTTCCATATAATACTAGGTCACTGAAGAAGGGAATAATAATTCAACTTCTGGGTAGTTATAGGATAAGTAGTGTATTGATAACTAGTTGGGATCTTATGTATCTCTTTCATGTATCTAGTCTACCATTTTTCTTTAGGAACCCAGAATTCCAAGTTACTCTTTTGCTGCTGCTGCTAACCTAGTAATTACATCTTCATGTATAAAAGGAAGCTTTCCTGTTATGTATGCTCAGCCATTGTGACTTGCCACTGGGTTCTTTAAGGAAGTCTTTTCTCTTTAATTTCATAGTTCTAAAGGTAGAAGGAACATCAAAGACCAGCTAGTTCATCTTCTTCATTTTACAGATAAGGTAACTGAGACCCAAGGAAATGACTTGAATTTCCTAAGGGCATATAAACAATGAAAGTCACAGATGGAATATAGACTCAGTTTCTCTGATATCCTCTGTAGGTTGGAAAATTAGTTTCTTTTTTATATTGCTGCACTTCAGCATTTATGAATTTATTTACTATCTGATCTAAGCTAGTTTTCAACTATGTTGTAACTGAAAATTCCCAAGGCTTTTCCTTCTTTCAGAAAGGGAAAACTATCTCATTGCTTACTCATTATTATAGGTGGTGTTCTTACTTTTCTTTCCAATTTCTTTAATAGATGTAATAGAAGATTAAACATAAAGAAGACATGATAGAGGTGTAAGTGTTTTATGCTCCTTTGAAGAAAGAGCCTCCATAAACTTGAGCTAAATAACCTACCTTGATCTAGGGCAGAGAAGTAAAGTTAGGGATTAATAAAGTAGATTTGTCAGAGGCTTATATGTTATTCCATCGCACACTTTCCCCACACATTTCTGTCATCTAAGCATGTGCATTCACATGCAGTCACTTATGTATTTTATGTTCTAGACTTCCATTTTCTCACATAAAAATGGGGAATTAGAGTTGATGATTCTAAATTCTTTTCCAGCTCTAAATCTTAGGATGATAAGTATTTTAACCATCTGACAAGATTTTGTAGACATATATTCTTCATGTGCATTTTAGCAATCAAATAATTTTAAGTAATGCTTCCTCAATTATATATTTCATTCCTTTTTCTCCTCCTCTGTGCTCCTTTGTAGAACTTTTGTCTACAGGGTCACTACAGGCAAAGTGTCAAAAATCATAAACCATGATTCCCTGAAGCCTTCCAGTTCAAACTTTAAAAGCAACTACCTTTAATTTGTCATGTTTCAATGTGTTCTACATTGACCATGGAATGAATGTCAGTTTGGATAATTTCTAGCTAAATATTTGCCAATGGAATCTATAGAACTCAAAATTTTACTATTCAAAAATGTAATTTTTGGAGAAATTTCTAAAAGGAAATCTGACCTGATCTGTACCATCTCTCTTCACTTTACTGAGCATTTTTAATTTGATGGAGACAGGAGGAGGTGAGGTGACTTAAAAGCTTTATTTGACACCCTGGCAAAAAAACTTAAAAATAAATATATCCCTAACAGTAATTTTATATTTATTGCACTTAATTTAACAAATTATCACAAGAACCTCACAGACAGCATTTTCTCAGTAAAATTATTATACTTAAATGAACTTTTGACAATGTATTAATTACAAGGACATGACCACATTTATTCTGCTGATCCAGTAATTACATGCATTAAAGAAATATTTATCCACAAACCATGCAATGTATTTCAAAACAGCATTTATTGCCAAATTACATTTCCTGAATATCTGTGCCCTTTTCCAGTTACTAGTCATTTTTTAATTTTTAAGAGAGGAGGGTGGGAGGAAAGGGAAACTTGAAAAATGCTATATAGATAGCTTGCTGATGGGAAAGCAACTGAAATGTAGATTAAAAGCTAGAAATTTCTTAGTTGGAAAATATTTCTGAAATGGACTAAACTGAGATATTTCCCATTTAAAAAGAATAATGGAGGAAAAAACTCACTCATTGCCTCCTTATTGACTTTAATGACAGAAAGAAAATACAGTGTGTCCCAAAAGTTTTAGTGATAATTTAAGGTCAAACAGCACTTACAGTTTGGGAAACTGTTCACATGAATTTAAAAAAATTGTGATGATTAAATATAATATAATTTCATACTAACTAAATAATTGTCCTTAAAAAGATAATATATAATAATATTCATCAAAGTCTTAGTATTTTTCATGATAAAATCTAAATAATTAATATTATCTACTATGCCAACTGTTCATCCTTTAATGCAAAATGTATGATTTTTCTTCAAAATGAAAACTAGAGGCAGTAGAAAGGTCAAAGGACTAAGGGTAATAGCTAGTGAGAGGCAGAGGTGGTCTTTGATCCTGCTTATCACCCCTGAGCTGTATCTAAGGAGAAATGCTCTCTTAAAATAACATTTATGTAATACTTGTCCTCTAGTGAAAATTAATGGGTCTAATGTATCAATTTGAGCTGCAGTAATTAAAATCAGCTTTCCCATCATTATGATGGACTTATTCATACCTGAGAAAGCCTACCTTGGGTAGGAGACATGATAGAATTATAGGTATTTTGTGTTTCTTAAAAGAAAAGGCATCCATAAAGCTGAACTCCACAACCAATTTTGGTCATCCATTCTTGAGAGGAAAAGTGAAGTCCAAGATTTATTATCATATAGTCAATGTGTGAATCTTTTAATCAGCTGGGTTTAGAGTCAGGCAGGCCTAAATTAAAATCTAATTCCAGATGTTTACTAGCTGTTAAACTGGGGTAAGCCATTTAACCTCTGTTCTGCCTCAGTTTCCTCATTTGTAAGATGTAGACAATAATAACATCTACTTTGCAGGGATTATTGTGAAATTGAAATGAAATAACTTTTTGTTTGTTTTTGTTTGTTTGTTTATTTGTTTATTTATTTATTTATTTTGAATTTTACAATTTTCCCCCTATCTTCCTTCCCTTCCCCCAGCCCCCACAGAAGGCAGTCTGTTAATCTTTACATTGTGTCCATGGTATACATTGATCTAAATTAAATGTGATGAGAGAGAAATACTATCCATAAGGAAGAAAAATAAAGTGTAAGAGATAGAAAAAATACATAACAAGATAACAGTTTTTGGTTTAATTAAAGGTAATAGTCTTTGGTCTTTTTTCAAATTCCACAATTCTTTCTCTAGATACAAATGGTATTTCCATTGAAGATATTCCAGAATTGTACCCAATTGTTGCACTGATGGAATGAGCAAGTCCTTCAAGGTTAATCATCACCCCAATGTTGCTGTTAGGGTGTACAATGTTCTTCTGGTTCTGCTCATCTTGCTCAGGATCAGTTCATTCAAATCCTTTGAGACTTCCTTAAATTCCCATCCCTCCTGGTTTCTAATAGGACAAGAGTATTCTATCACATACATATACCACAGTTGGTTCAGCTATTCCCCAATTGATGGACATTCACTCGATTTCCAACTCTTTGCCACCACAAACAGGGCTGCTATGAATATTTTTGTGCAAGTGATGTGTTTACTCTTTTTCATAATCTCTTTAGGGTATAGACCCAATAGTGGAATTTTTGTTGCCTTTGGGCATAATTCCAAATTGCTCTCCAGAAAGGCTGGATGAGTTCACAGCTCCACCAACAATGTTATATTGTACCAGATATTTCATGTCCCTTCCAACATTGATCGTTGTCCTTTCTGGTCATATTGACCAGTCTGAGAGGTGTGAGGTGGTACCTCAGAGATGCTTTAATTTGCATTTCTCCAATAAGTAGTGATTTAGAGCAATTTTTCATATGACTATGGATCACTTTGATTTCCTCATCTGTAAATTGCCTTTGCATAACCTTTGACCATTTGTCAGTTGAGGAAATGGCTTGTTTTTTTGAAAATTTGACTCAGTTCTCTGTGTATTTTAGAAATTAGTTCTTTGTCAGAAATACTAATTGTAAAATTGTTTCCCAATTTCCTACATTTCTTTTGATTTTGGTTATAGTGGGTTTTGTCTGTGCAAAAGCTATTTAATTTAATGTAAAAGAAATCATCTAATTTGATTTAATGATGATCTACAACCCTTCTTTGGTCATAAACTGCTTCCCTTTCCATAGATCTGACAGGTAAACTATTCTTTGATCTCCTAGGTTGCTTATAATATTACTCTTAATGTCTAAATCCTTTATCTATTTGATCTTATCTTGGTTATTTTTCTTTGTTTTATTTAGCATTGTATTTTTTTCTGTTAAAAAACTTATTAGCATTCATCTTAGTAGAGTTCCAGATTCTCTCCCTTTATCCCTCCTCACCTCCAGTCAAGTTAAGAAGACAAATAATTTGATAAAAGTCATATATGTGTAATCATGCAAACATTTCCATAATAATCATACTGTGAAAGAAAATATAAACAAAAAAGCTTATAGAAAAATAAAATTTTAAAAAGTATAATTCATACTGTATTCAGACACCATCAGCTTTTTCTCTGAGGATAGGATAGCATTTTTTACCCATAAGTTCCTTGGGGTTCTCTTGGATCATTGTATTACTTAATTGTATTAATTATTATCCTGCAATTTTGCTGTTTCTCTGTACATAGTACTTTGTATCAGCTCATGTCTTTCCAGGTTTTTTAGAGACATCATTTCTTATTATCCAATAGTATTCTTTCAAATTCACATGCCACAGTTTGTTCTGCCATTCTCTAATGGTGAACAACCTCTTAAACTTTCAATTTTTTACCACCAGAAAAGAGCTGCTATAAATATTTTTGTACAAATAGGCCTTTTTGCCTTTTTGTTTTTTGTCTCTATTGGGATACAGACCTAAAAATGATATTTCTATGTACAAGAGTATACATGAGTTTTGTAGCTCTTATTGCCCTACAGAATGATTGAATAAGTTCACAACTCCACTTAAAAGTCATTAATTTTCCTGCCTCCCCTCCAACATTTATTGCTTTCCTGCTACTCAATTTAATAGGTATGAGGTAGGACCTTAGAATTGTTCTAATTTGCATTTCCTCAATCAACAGTGAGTTAGGAGCATTTATTCATGTGGCTTTAGTTAACTTTGATTAATTTATCTGAAAACTATTCATATTTTTGGTCATTTATCAACCAGGGGATTATATAATTTTCCTAAATTTGAAGAAGTTCTCTATGTTTGAGAAATGGGACCTTTGTAAGAGAAACTTGCTTCAAATTCTTTTTTCAAAGATCATAATTGTTAACTATAGTTCCTTCCATTCTAATTCTTCCTCATTTATTCTATTTTCTTTCTCCTTTCACCCTACCCCTAATCAAACTTGTTTTCCTTCCAAATGCCCCTCTTCTCTAATCTTTCCTCTCTCCTTTCCACCTCCTCCCACCCCTACATACACATCTCTTATCCCCTTCCTTTCTTTCCTATAGCATTAGAGATTTCTATTCCAAATTGAGTATATTATCTCCTTTTTGAGCCAATTATGATGAGAATAAGGTTCACTCCTTCCCCCTTAGTTCACCCCTTATTGCCCTCCACTGTATTCTTGCTGCTTATATGTGAGTTAATATACCCCATTTTACCTCTCTCTTCCCCTTTATCCCAGTACATTCCTCTCTCACTGCTAAATTTTACTTTTTAGCTATCATTCCTAATTTTTAGCTATCATCTCTTCATATTCAATTCAAAGAGAGAGTTACAAGTATCATCTTTGCATGTAGAATTGTAAACAGGTTAAGCATATTAATTTCCTTTTGATTTCCCTTTTTTATATTTCTCTTGAGTGTTAAATTTGAAAGTAAATTTCTCTTGCCAGCCCTGGTATTTTCATAAGAAAATTTGAAAGACTCCTATTTCATTGATTGCCCATCTTTTTCCCTGAAAAATTATGTTCAGTTTTCCTTGGTAGTTGATTCTTGGTTGTAATCACAGAACTTTTTCTTTCCAGAATATCATATTCCAAGCCCTTAAATACTTTAATATAGAACTTGCTAAAACTTCTGTCATCCTGTATGTGGTTCCACAATACTTGAATTGTTTCTTTCTTGTTGCTTATAATATTTTCTCTTTGACCAGGTAGCTCTGGAATTTGTCTATAATATTCCTGGGAATTTTCATTTTGGGATATCTTTCAGGAGGTGATCAATGAATTGTTTCAAATACCTTTTGGTTCTGTAATATCAGACCAATTTTCCTTGATAATTTCTTGAAAGATGATGTCTAGGATTTTATTTTATCATGGTTTTCAGGTAATGCAATATTTTTTAATTTATCTTTCCTGAATCTGTTCTTCAGGTCAGTTGTTTTTCCAGTGAGTGATTTCACATTCTCTTTTACATTTCCATTTTTTTAGTTTGGCTTTGTTGTTCTGTGATTTCTCATAAAGTCATTAACTTACATGTGTTCAATTCTACTTTTAATTCTACTTAAGTGAATTTTGTGCTTTTGTTTTTACATTTGAGTATGTTTTTCAAGGTGTCAATTTTTTTTTATCTTTTTTTGATGTTTCCTTTACTGAACTATTGATCCATTTTCTAGAATTTTCTTGTATCACTCTCATTTTCTTCCCCAAATCCTTTTTGAGCTCTTCCATGGCCTGGGATCAATTCATATTTTTTCTTGGAGGCTTTGGATGTAAGAACTTTAACTTTATTATCTTCTGTGTGAAAGGTTTGGTCTTCCTTAATTTTCTATGGCCAGATTTTATGTGTCCTGTGTGTGTGTGTGTGTGTGTGTGTGTGTGTGTGTGTGTGTGTGTGATATGCTCATTTTCCTGGCCCTATTACATGACTTTAAACTCTGATAAAATAAGGTTCTCTATCCAGGGTGGAGAGTACACTGGTATGATCTAAGAAGATGTTTACTATTGTTTACTATTCTCCTGACTTACGCTGTGGACTGTGAGAGAAAACAATTGGAATTGTAATAAGGATCCCAACTCCACTGTGGATATAAGCTAATGGCTACTGCTCCTCCTCATGCTAGAATTCCCACCAAGTACTGTGACACAGATCGGGATATGGACAAAGCAACAGATTTCTGCCTCAGTGCTAGAAAAGAGACTCTTGTAATCTCCTTCTGACAGTTGTTTAACATCCTTACCTCTTGTAGATCGAGAAACCTCGAAGTCATCACTCCTGTCACTGATTCAATCCTTCTAAGATTTGCACCCCACAGACCAGGGACTGGTCTGTGTTGGCTTGAACTGTGCTGAGCTAAGCTCCTCTCTTACCCTGATGCAACAGACTTTCCTGAAGTCCTTCTTAGTTGTTCTGGGCAGGAAAATTGTTTCACTCCATCTTCTTGTGGATCCTGCTTATCTATAATTTGTTTAGAGTCATTATTTAAAGATGTTTGGAAGGGTTTGGGGAAGAGCTCAGTTGAGTCCTTGCCTTTACTTCTCATCTTGAATCTATTTCCATAAAATAATATTTATGAAGCATTTTGCAAAATACTTTTACAAAGATGACATTTGTAATTACTTGTAATTACACTGGAAATTACTTTCAGCACCATCATCAATCAACATCATCATCATCATCACCATCTTCCTCCTCTTCCTGCTCCTCCTCCTCCTCCTCCTCCTCCTCCTCCTCCTCCTCCTCCTCCTATTTTGTCATGTCCTTCTATAAGTTGGCCATAAAAATTCAACCTAACTTTCTGGGGAATTTTCTTAGTTTTTTTTCCCCTTCACATCTTAAGTATTCTTACCCCCTTTTGGGAGGTGATCAGTCCAATATTTTTTCTTTGATCACACATCCTGAGTACTGGAGAAGATAAGTGACTTAACCCTGGACTTGGAATACCATATTAAAGGTTCTTCAGCCCACAAATAAGAATACTCCCATTGATTTGGGTGTGATGTAATTGAAATATATTTTATTATCTGCCTACATTTTTTGAGAAGAACAAGTTCCAAGATGAAGAATTGGGAAGGTTTGCTAGAGAGGGTAGTTGTAGACCTTAGTTGAGGACATAATTGTGGAAGAGCTTTTCATATGTAGAAAGTTTATAGGTAGGGAAAATAGGGAGCAGTTGGGAAAAATTGATAAAGAATTATAATAAGTAGAGCCAAGTTTAGGGAGGAGGAGGAGAGAAGGGTGATATATCCATTTCTTCAGTGAAAGACAGTTTGCTTCTGAAATTAAAGAAGAAAAGGAACAAGAGATTTGAAAAAAATAATTATGACTTTTTATCTGTATGCCCCTGGATATGTCTATCTACTAAGATTCACTTTCTTAGTTGTAAATTAGAAATGATTATAACTAGTATCTTCTCAGGATTGTGAGAGCATCAATTGAAATAATACATATAGAGTTCTATATAAGTGTGACACATAATAATAATACATAATTAAAATTACTTTGTAAAGTATCTATGTAAAGTTCTACATAATGTGACATAATTATAATTATATTTTTGTGTTATATATAATTGTATTTCATTATGTATGTATTGTAATGGACACAGTGGAGAGAATGATTGGACACTTGGAGCCCAGAAGACTCATTTCTATTCAAATCTGGCCTCAGATCCTAGTAAACTGTATTCCCCTGGGCGAGTCACCTAACCCTGCTTGCCTTAGTTTCCTCAATAATAAAAGAGCTGAAGAAATAAATAGGAAGACACTTCAGCATCTTTGTCAAGAAAAATCTCAAAATAGGGTCACAAAGCATTGGCTATGACTGAAATGAATGTACAATGAATTTTATTAAGTATTGCAGTAGCGTGTGTAAAGTGCTATATAGTTAAAATAAAACAAAATTATGTTTATAATGTAGTAATTATTATCATTATTTTATATTATATTAGTAATTTGAAGCCACAGAAAATCATTCTTATCTTTAGAAGTGTTGTGAGACATAAAGGGCTCATTCAACTTCTTGTGCCCTGAGATCAGACCATACTTCCATTTTAATTAGAACTGCCCCATTGTATTTCTGCTTGCACGACTATACATCAATTAATATGTTTCTTTCAGTGACGGTGATGGAAAAATACCCTGAATTAAAGTGTGTTAGATCAAACAGATAAATGACAGTGCTGCAAAAAAGGCAAATGAAGTATTGACATAAATTATCCTCATTTATTTTTAAATCCTTCATTTTGATAGGTTGTCTGCCACAATATAATGGGTAACTATGGACCCAAGTAACTGGTGTGAGGGTTGAGTCATTTGTTTAAGGTTTCTAAGGTGCTTCAGACATTTGCTTTTTGATATTACTCATTATGCATTTATTGTTCCTGACCTCAAGCTGCTGACATTTTTAGTTTCTAATAGCCCCTGTCCAGGGAAAAAGCGAGTGATAAACACCCGAAGCTGACACTACACACCCAAGACTCTTCATATCTGTCAGAATTCCTTTTTTGTGGTTTTTGTGGTTGTGGCAATTAGACTTCCACCACTGGCTCAGGTCCAATTATTTAATGTTGCAAACAGGAATCCTAGACTTTTAATATACAAACTCAACTTCTGAATAAAGAAATTTGAATGTCAGGCCTCCTACCAAAAATAAAAAAATGCATAAAAATATTATTCATGTAGCATACAATCAAAGGTCCCTTTATCAGACTTTTCCTAATACAGTTCTCTTATCTTTTCCCTTTCTAATTTAATTAAAAAACAAAAAAAGCAAAAACCTTTGGTTTCGTGATGATGATTATGATGATGATGATGATGATGATAATGATAGTTGTCCTTCATTCCTGAAGGACATAAGGGAGGTGTTGTCATAATAAGCACATGAACTGGAATTGAGTGAGGGGGTGCTGGGCTAAGTCACCAGTCTCACTTTCTCCTCCAGAACCATCTGAGTCCAGGGGCCAGATATGAATCAGGAAGATTGAAGGTGGTCCTGAATGTGAGGTAATCAGCATTAAGTGACTTGTCCAAGCTAGTTAGTGTCATGCATCTGACCTGGATTTGAATTTCGGGCCTCCTGACTACAAAGCCACTGTTCCACCTAGCTGCCCTGGTTTTAAGATATATTGATATAGGAACACCCATAGAGTTTTGTAAATGTGGTGAGTGTAAGATCATGCTAGTGGAGTCAGACATTAGGTGCATTATCAAGTTTCCTAATTTTTCAAGTTAAAATCCTTGCTTCTACATTTAATATTGGCATAAATTGGGGTAGGTCACTTCCTAAATTTCAGCATTAGCTTTCTAATTTGTAAAATAAATTGTTTGTGTTAAATGACATCCAAGGTTCTTTCATACTACAAAGCTGTGATTATTTCCTTTGCAGTGATGTTGCAATGTTCAGCACATAATATTTGTTGATTCAATGCTGATAAGTTGATATAAACTATCATCTATTTTTATTTTGGGGGAGAGGAGGAATTTTTTTGCAAGTTAATGGGGTTGAGTGACTTGCCCAAGGTCACACAGCTAGGGAATTTTCAAATGTCTGAGATCAGATTTGACCTCAGGTTCTCCTCACTCTAGGACTGGTGCTCTATCTACTGCACCACCTAGTTGCCTCCATCCCCTACTCTTACAAAAGATATGCTCAAGAAAATATGTATATACAATTTTTTTCACAAATTTTGTAATATGGCACATGAACAAAGGAGCTTGGCATTGAAAGATCAAGAGAAGAATCTTTTTTTTTGGTATAACAGGTTATCCTCTAAATGGATTTGTATTCTAAGTCTAGATTTTCACTCATCAACAATTTTTAAAGTGATACCCATTTATAAAACAGGAAAACAGATAGCTTCAAAGTTCTTTTAGTTCAATTTTAAGATAAATTACATTTTTAAAACCCATATTTAACTTACTTGGGATTACAATTTTCATTAGTGGCAGTGGGGAAGGAAACGTGGCAGTTCAGCAAATGAAATGAATGCTGAGCTCCCAATTTGAGGGATTGAGCTAGTTGACTACTAGGGTCCCTTCTAATTATAGTGACTGGGAAACACAGGGGAATGAATGAAGCACTATATACTAATTAGTTAAGAATGAGATAGCACACAATGAGATAGTCAATCATTTAGTAACTTGATGACTGAAGAAAGGTTGCCATTTTTTTTTTTTTGCTTGTTTATTTTCACTGAGATCTTTAACATCTCAGACAGTAATAAGTACTACCTGATTTTTTTTTAAATGGTACCAGTAAGAAATAGCAGGAGGGGGTGAAATTTTAAAAATTAGTATAAGGTATGGGCAAAATTGTATCTTCTCCCAAAATATTTGATTTTCAAACACTCTTCATTAGTTTCGCTTGTAATTTTGGTCATAAAAATAATTTAACGTTTATCCAGAACAGAGAATCTCAGTTGATTTTTTTTAATCTCCCCCCTTACGTTTTTAGTTCATATTTCTGTTTTTGAAAATAAAAGCAAGCAAAAACAGTCCATCTCAGTAGAGCTAAAATATGTGACAGAGAGGGATTGTAAAGTAAAATGGGGTCATTTTGAGTGTATTCTCTTTCATGGATATTCCAGTTACTTATATATGTTGTAAGTTCTACAGTTATTTGATGAAGTTGGAATGGGGTGAGGCGATTTGTGCAAAATTCCTATATGGAATCTTTGAAACAAGATCAGTGACAATAGAGAGTCCAGGAAACTGGCATTTTGTTCTTCTTCAGAAGCCCCCTAAACCTTCACAGTTTCTGAAACCTAAGGAAGCCAATTAGTCTTCAAAGAATGGTGTGGTGGGTTTAAACTAAATAGAACCACAATTTTCATTTCCTTTTCTTTTCTCCTCCTCCTTTTCCTCCTCCTCCTTTTCCTTCTCTTTATTATACTTGCACCCAAGTCAAGCTCAGTAGTAGAAATATTTTACTTGACAATCAAATGATCTGTGACCATGGGTTAAGTAACCACACTTGTTAGGGATTTATTTACCCAATGTTCAACTATGGGTATTGGACAAAATGAAATCTATGGTCTTGTTTCCCTTCTAATATTCTATGAATGCTGGGAAGCATATCGGAACCTAAGATTCATATCCTGACTAGCATTTTCTACCCCCCTTATAAACTTGGCCAAGTCATATGAGCCCTTTAGACATCAATTTCTGCACCTGTAAAATGTAAAGTACGATGATCCCTAAGGCCATTGCAACTCTGAAATCTAAGATCCTGTTATCCTGAGATTTTCTCCTCAGAAACCCTGATAGTAATTTGCTTTGAGTGCCCAATTTTAAGCTTCCTGATGTTTTTATATTTCAAAAATATCATAAAATCTGTGTTTTAACAGTTTAAACTTCACTGTGGTCTACCTAATTGATTTCTCAAATGTAGCTAAGAGACATGTAACCTCTGATGTACACCCTGCAGTTATTATTACATTATCCATATAGACCTTCCCTAGGGGGCTGCTCTACCACTGCTTACATTAGACCTAGACATTCTTTTTCTTCCCAAAGATTTGCCTTACAGAGGTATTGGCACTGCAGAAAGCCACATTGTGCAGTTTGCAATCATTATAGTCTTCCCCTTTCTCTTTTTATCAACCATTTTTTAAATTCCACTATAAAACTGGAGAATGTATAATAATCTTTTTTCAGTTTGCAACATGATACAAGTAATTGATATTTTATTGAGTTTTTAAGACGATTTGAAATTTTTTTAGAGAATGGCCAAGAAAACTTATAAAAGGAATGATTTTCTATATTTTCTCTCATTTTCTTCCTCCCTCCCTTATCTTCTTCATCCCTCCTCCTTCCCTCCCTCCTCCCTTTCTCCCTTTCCTTCCTTCTTTCCTTCCTTCCTTCCTTCCTTCCTTCCTTCCTTCCTTCCTTCCTTCCTTCCTTCCTTCCTTCCTTCCTTCCTTCCTTCCTTCCTTCCCCCCCTTCATTGCCTCCCTTTCTCTTTCTTCATCTCATGATCTTGTTTTCTTTTTCCTCAAAAGACATTGAACACCAAGCAGTTCTGGAATGTTCAAGGCTTTAAATTTGAAAAGTTGTCAGGAAATGATGGGAGAATAATTTATTCATCAGGACTATATATATATATATATATATATATATATATATATATATACACACAACATTCTTTCTATCACTACAAAAATATAAATGAGGGACATCTAGGTGGCATAGTGGATAGAGCACCGGCCCTGGATTCAGGAGTACCTGAGTTCAAATCTGGCCTCAGACATTTAATAATTACCTAGCTGTGTGGCCTTGGGCAAGCCAATTAACCCCATTGCCTATCAAATATATGTATATATATATATATATATATCAAGAATTAAGAATGTGAGAATTGGAAATAGAGGATATTCAAATCCCAGCTACCTCTTACAACCTATTGACATTAACAAATTAGTTAACCTAAGTCACTTAACTAGTCTATGCCTTGGTTTTCCTCATCTATTAAAGTAGGGAATGAATGAGATGTCCTCTAATGTCTCTTCCAGATCAAAATCTTTGAACTTGAATCATTATCCTAATGATATGAAGATAGAAATGGCATGAATTCCAAAGACTATTTTGATTTTAAAGTAATGATGATCAATCATTAGCCAAGTGTGTATTAAAGAATTATTATGTACTAAGTACTGAAGGTACAATATTATGAATAAAACAGCCCCTATTCAAAAGGAATTTACAGTCAAAACACACTTTCCTCTTCTCTATAAAGAACTGGTATTGTAAATGCAGAATGTTATATTTATCATACCTGATACTAGTTTCTTTTACTTATGTGTTGTTTGCTGCAAAATTTCCTTCTGGAAAGAGGAGGATGAGATAATGCTAAGTGTCAGTGATTTAAAAGAGACAAATATGTGTGTATGCATTTTAAATACCAATATTTTCCTTGCAGATTGTAAAAACCAGGAAACTACATACACTGTAGGGAAGATTTGGTGATACAACATATTAAGCAGTTAAAGACACATAAATGACGATTAAGTTGAGATCTTGAAACTAAAAGGGCCTCACCATATGACCAAAAGTTTGTAACCAAAGATGCCTGATTTGTAGCTGAGTTAAGAAATATTATTAGTTGACCATAAAGTATTAAGAATCACTTTTTTTAATAATGCATCTTCTTAAGTTTTTAAAAAAATTTAATTTATTTATGGAAATGAGGTTTAAGTGACTTGCCCAAGGTCACACAGCTAGGCAATTATTAAGTGTCTGAGGTCGGATTTGAACTCAGGTCCTTATGACTCCAGGGCCGGTGCTCCATCTACTGTGCCATCTAGCCACCCCAAGTTTTACTTTCAAGTATAAGTAACCTTTCCTAATTTCCCAATTTCATACTATGAGTTCAAGAAATAACTTGGCTATTACTTTATGTCAGAGGCTGACATAATATAGCTTCTGCTATATTGTTACCATTTCAGTCAGATAGTAAAGATTTAAACTTGGAAGGGACTCAAGAAATCATCTAGTCTAGCCCTATTCACTTTGCATTTAAGAAAGTTAAGTAATTTACATTTAGGTTTTTATTATGGAAGGAATGATGAAAGGAAGTAAGGAAGGAAAGAAGGAAGGAGGCAGGGAGTGAGGAAGGAAGAAAGGGAGGAAGGAGGAAGGAAGGATGAGAAGGAGGAGGGAACGAGGGAAGAAAAGAAGGAATAAAGAAGGAAGGAATCCACTTAACAAGTGAATTATTTTATACCTTGTATGATTTCGTATGTAGTACTGTTTCTTATAATGAACAATTCTGCCATCTTGTCTAAGACTTGTTAGATTTTTCGATTAAATGAAGTCAAGGTTTTTTTTTTCCTAATACATCTGTGATATCTTAGTTAAATGGTATTTAGTTAAATTATATTTACCAAAATGTAGTATGATATATGTGGTCATGCCAAGATCTCCCCTTTTAACTCCTTCCAGAAAGCACTATAGGAAAAAGAAGTGGTAAGAAGTTGAAAACTCAGAAATTCATTGAGAATAGATGCCAGACTAGTTCCTTGGTTTGAGACAACAGTTATAAAAAGGTTTTGATCTTTTATTGAGGACTCCAAATAGATTTATTTATATGTATTACACCTATCAACATGTATTGTCATAGAAATTAAAATTATTGAATTTTTAAATCATTTACTTAAAATAATAAAATAGCAAATTACTTACTTAAAGTAAACCCAATTTCTTGTTAACATAAATGGGCAGCTCACATTAATGTACTGTGTGATTTCAATATTATTAGTGGACAGAGAACCAAGGAGCATTAAAATCACTTCTACCATAAGCCAAAAAAAAAGAGAAATACCAATGGGATAATAATATATCAAATCAATTTTGTTTTAAGAAATACATGAGTTTGTTGCTACCATGGTTTTTTTGGTATTAGTTACCCAACCATTTACTATGTTCACCCTTCAAAAAAATTCTCTGATTATGCCCAAATGGTAATAAAGCAAGTCACTTTGATCCAGCAATATCACTACTGGCCTGTATCCCAAAGAAATCATAAAAAAGTATAAAAAGTGCACATATGCAAAAATATTTATAGCAACTCTTTTGCTAGTGACAGAGATTTGAAAATTGAGGAGATATCAAAATTATGGTATATGAATAATATAACACTAATGCTCTATAAAGAAATCATGAGGGGCCCTTTTCATCCCTTAGAGTAACCAGGAGAGCAGCCCTTGCTGCCTCAACTGCCATGTCGGCCCACTTTGCATGTGCTCCAGCTTCCTCATCACGTACAACAAGCAAACATACAGCACAAAGCCCAATAACCTCAAGGCCCAAAACTCGTTTTGCTACAATGGCTGATCAGGAAATCGATGGGCATCAAGCCATCTGCCTATGACAAGGCCATCATGGTGATGCTGAAGCACAGGGCAGGTCAAAGGAAGCCTGCCATTTCCTAAGTGAGGACCATGATCAACATAAATGTGGTCACACTTAATAGTGTCCTGTTCATCATTTGCAAGAATAGGTACCAGAAAGGTGTCCGCATAGCCACTCTTTTGTTGGACTAATGTCCAGTGGTAGTGGAGACTAAACAAACTAGTACACACAGGAGCACTAAAGTGCCAGGCTTAACTTTGGCTAATAAAGTCAAACTGCCTTAAGAAAAAAAATCCTGAAAGATGGGACTTCAGAATAGCCTGGAAAGACTTGCATGGATTGATGCTAAGTGAAGTGAATAGAATTAGAAGAACAAAGTACCCATTAACAGCAACACTAAGTGATGATCAACTATGATGGACTTGCTCATTTCAGCAGTACAATCAAAGACAATTCTAAGACTTATGATGGAAAACATTGTTCATATTCAGAGTAGAAACTATGGAGTTTAAATGAGACCAAAACTTACTATTTTCAATTTTTAAAAGTAGATTTTGTGTATTGTTTTCTTTTCTCTCCAATGTTTTTTTTTCTCTTTCGATTTGGTTGTTCTTGTACAACATGATTAATATGGATTTATTATGGACAGAGCACCAGTCCTGGATTCAGGAGGACCAGAATGGTCTTTGAATTCAGCCTCAGATACTTACTAGCTGTGTGACCTTGGGCAAGTCACTTAACTGTGGTGGCTGCAGTGAGTCCTGTATGAGATGAGAAAATGAGGTTGGTGACTTAGCACAGCATCTCTTCACTCAAATCCAATTCATGTGTTTTTCATGGTATCACCTCCTTGATGTCATGATCTTCAGGAATGAAGGACAAAACCACAATCTGAGAATCAGACTTAGTCCAAGGACCAATTTGTCAATATATAAACAGTTAATTGAAAATCATTTTTGGAGGGCCACAGCAACTCTCAAAGTTGTTTTAATCTGTGTCATCATCATCATCATATTGCTTTATTCCTAAAATCTACAGTAAATAATTTCCTTTTGGTTTTGCTGGTTATCTGCCTCTTAAAACTACTTATTCTGTTGAAGTTTGTAAACCTAAAACCTGAACTAGGGTAAAATTATGCATTTTTCAAACTTTTTTTGAAAAATTCATTTTTGACAAGTCATTTTTACAGTTGTATTATAGTAAAAAATTCAAAGAATATTAATCACCTGAAACCTGATTCCTGAGGGTCTCTGAAAAAAGTTTTTACTATGTTGTGAACAAGGATAATCTTGGACATCTTGCCTGATAATGGAGCCCTTACAATTTATGTTCAATGTATACTGATGCTGAAAATAGATTCACAACTGTTTTGAAGTGAAATCTTCAAAAACATTTGACAAGGGCATTGAAAAACACCCAATGCTTAAAAACTATTCATTTATGATGGATCTTGTGTCATTATCCAAGCCCATAGTCTCTATTTTACAATGACTGATCCATCCAAGTGATATCACAGGTCTGGACCATTGCATTAGAAAAAGGCAGAGAAAGGCCAATGCTATCGAGACATTGTGACTGAGAATGAATAGGAAAGTCATTTTTTTCAGCATTTCTGGTAGAATAACTTCTTTAATAAGGATTGTTATATCTCTTCTGCCCCACACCCTCACTTTATCCTCCTTTTTCTCCACTACTTCTGCCTCAGACCTTTTGTATTGGTGTCCTAAGATACCCTTGCTCCTGACCTGGCACCAGGTCTTCCCTGAGTCTTTAAAGGGACATTTCTCTTCCTTCCATTCTTCAGAATAGTACTTTAATCATCTCATCTTGAATTCCCAATTCATTATTAAAGTAGTCACTTCTCCTTCTTCCACAACAATTGCAATAGCATTTAATTCCATATTACTTCTCAAAACTGGGATAAAAATATTTTCTATATACTCCTAGTCTAATGTGACTGATGTCAAGGCTAGGTCTGCAGATTTCTTCAGCTACATTGATGAGACTTATGACATGAAGAGGAGCAAAAGTTTATTCACCAACTCTTTAAAGATGTAAGTTCTTTCTGTTGTAGTATCATGGGGGAATTAATTGAGTTTGTATGCATTACAATTTCAGAACTACAGCCACTAAGCACGCAAAAAATAAGAAATTTATGTCAACATTGAAATGAGGGAAAATGGACATTGGATATGGGATCAAGTAGATTCCATAATCAAGGCAGCATTAGAAGCACGTTTGTTTAGAATAACAAAACAATGATTGGGCAAATGAAGTACCCTGGTTCAGGTTTTGGACTCAAAAACTGCAGCAGGAGGCAAATCATCAGCAAAATCAAGAGGAACATGTTTTAGTGAAAAGTTTAAATATGAGTCTATGTTGATGCTGATAATGCCGATGATAAGCATGATGATGATAGTTAGCATTTATATAGCTGTTCATTGTTTGCAAAGAACTTTACAACTATAATTCCATTATCCTCTCAACAGCCTTGGGTGTTATATCCTATTACTATCCCCATTTTACAGAGGAGGAAACTAAGGTAAACAGCATATAAGTGACTTCCCCAGGATTATTCAGATAGTAAGTAAATGAATCTGAATTTGTTCTCAAGTTTTCCTAACACTAGGCCTGGGCTCTTTTGATACTCCCAGCACATTTAGAAAAGATGTATGATATTATGGATCATAGAATTGAAATTAATTAAAGACCTAAATTCAAATCCTCTTTCTGGCATTAGCTGTGTGGCTAAGATAAGTCATTTAACATTTCTGAAACTCAGTTTCTCCATCTATGAAATGGAATTAAAAATACCAATAGTGGTGAATTTCATATAGGACAATGTAACTGTTAACCAAATTTTTACTGAGCCAGTCTCTAACCTGAGTATGACAGAGTGCCAATGAACAGATAATGGCTTATTAATTACTTTCTTTGCAAGGAACCTATTTTCAGATTATGAGAATACTCCTTTCGTGGAGCCACTTTGCTGTTGTAGAACCAGTTATTATATACATGATTAAAAGTGGATAGAGAGGAGGAAAGTAGATTATAGAACAATTAGCTTTGGGGCTTTATATTTGCAGGACACCCCCTCTAAACAGGACAATATAACAATTACATCAGGTCTTGGTCATCCAACACAGGTATTCTCTGGTAGAAATGACCAAGTTAACTGTATAGTCTTGGGGGTACCACATTATTCTGGTTGATTACAATATGGCTAATACCAATCCACTTTACATAACATAGTTAAGCACAGTTAGGGGAAAGAATGCAGGACTTGTCATGATTAAACCAAATTACTCTGACTACTTGTTTTCACAATTTTCTTAAGCCCAGAGTCTGCTTATGAAAAGAATTTCTAGAAACTAAATTATTATTATTAAATTTAAAACATATATCATACTAACATATAAAATAACTTGAAATAACCAACTTTTCCAATCCTTTAAAGTATTTGTATAGGGTCTTTTCTTCCTGGCCTTTGCTCAGTTCTTAGACAGCCTGTTATTTCTGCTGAATCCTGGGAGTTTTGATGTAGTTTCTCTCAGTGTTTAAACTATGTAGTAATATCATCAAATGTATGGACAAATGATGTTCCATTATCTGTTATATCTGTAAAACACAGTGTTTTCTTACCTCTCTCTCCACACTCCCACTAAACTATTAGAGGAAATAAAGCTATTAAATAGATAAAACATCTGATTAACTGTGGTGGGATATAAAATATTTTTCTGGGTGGGGGTGTGAGTGGGTGTTCAAGATACTGGCATCAAAGTGAAGGAGAATCATAAGCATTTATAAGTATGCATGACAAACAGGAAGTGTAGGTATATTTGGGGGCCTTTGAGCTGAGTGGAGACCCAAACCTAGGTTTGCACTTGTACAGAGTTCTAGAGAAATCCTTGGGATCAATATTCAACAATCCTTCCTGAAATTCTGACTTTCTCCAATTGACCTTAAAATCATACCTCTCTGAAGCTAGGTGACAAAAGCTATCCTATTAAAAAAAGGCTCCAGATTGGACATATTTATTCTTACCCACCTCATTTTGGATTACATTAATTACTATTGGGCCATAAGAAATCACCAAATATCCCCCAGAATATCCCCAGTTTTTTATTTATATTGATAGGTAGAAAGTCTTCATACTATTTTGCCTGCATCTGACTTTTTAACACTGGGAGCACAAATTTTGACTGGTGAATTTTCATTTTATCTTATCCAATCAATGAATCGTCATCCCTGGTTAAGACTCTCCTATGTGTTGACTTCTCCTAGTATAATGGAAACTCTTCCAGGGTAGAAACTGCATTTAGTAGCTTGCATTTATATCCTGAGCATATTTAGATACTCATGCATTTTTTTTGTTTTCATTTTTTCATTTCATTTATTCATTTAGTTATGGGGTATTCAAGGAGTAATAGTTCCTTTGCTGTGAGGGCTTACAGAGCTACTCAGCCACTTCCAGTGTCTACCCAGTAATCAACTCTCCCTATAGCTCCAAAAAGTTGTGGCATACTCAGAGACCATACCCCAGTAAACTGTCTTAGCAGGAGGGTTAAGCCACGTTGGTTGTGAGTGACAGACATCAAACCTGATGATGACATAAGGTGATGTCTACCTGAAGCATGCGAAGATTTCCTCTGATGAAAAGAATGTGTTACAAGGGTCATGAAGGTGGATGTAGCAGGCACTAAGGGGTGCCTAGAACTTGGTAAAACATTAAAAATATCAACATCACCCATTACATCCTGGAATCTACCAGTTATCTTGATTTTTGTCTTGCTGCAGAACTCTGATGACTCTGGAAGAAAGAATGAGACTGACAACTTTCTGTATTTTTGCTTCATCTAAATCTAAATCTTGTTCAAGACAAGCCATTACCCTGTGATGTCACTGGAACTTTATGAAAACAAAGGATGAACAAACAATAGCAGAGAATGGACAGAAGCTAGCACATTCTATATCTCTCTGAACCACAACTCTACTAGAAACTCTTGAGAGCAACAAAGAATCTTAAATCTTTCCACAGAAACCCAACAAATATATATGTATGTATATATATATATATATGTTCTTTGCTACCATCTTTTCCTCAAAGAATAAAATAGTTAGAAGTCAGATTATCAAGGTCATCTAATCCAGGGGTGTCAAACTCAATATTATAATGGAGAACACTGTACCATACATAAGGATTCTTGTGGGTCACAAACTGACTTAGAAAAATTTGTGGCTCATATATTTTCTTCTTAATACATCATCATATTAATTTTAATTCTAATGTGGTACAAGTTTTACCCAGAAACATGGTGAGCTGCAAGTGACCTGTGGCATATTTGTAATTTTAAATAACTCTTATGAGTAATCAATACCTAAGGAAGAGAGATTCCTCCTAACTCCTGTTTACTGTCAGATTTGGTATTGAAATGTGATTTGTTTTGCTTTATCTTCTAGAGAGTAGAGACCATAAGTTATTTATTTTGTTTAAGTTCCTGAATACCTTGGACAGTGCATGATGAGGATAATTTTTACTTTGCTGGGATAGAACTAATCTCTATCCAAAATGAACATTCTGCATAGTTGATGCTCTATCATTAATGGGTTATCTTTCTTTAGATAAAATTAAAACATTTGTTTCCGTTTTTGTTTTGTTGTATTTTGATTCTGTGTGTGTGTGTATATATGCCAGAATTTGTATGAAACATCAAAGGAATCTGCCACTATTCTTTATAAAAGCAGCATTTGCTGTTCCAATAAGATTTTCATGATTTTCTACTTCCTCCCATGAGAATTCTGTGTGTTATAGGCACCAGCTACAAATAAACCAAATAGCAAAAGAAGTAAATAAGAGAGAAAAACAAAATCTTTTTTTCCTGTTGAGAATTGGGACTCTTAGTTTGGACATAAGAAATTAAAAATGACAAATACAAATCAAAAACATTATTTTTGTTTTTATTCAGTCATTCAGTTGTGTTCAATTCTGTAATTCTGTTTGTGGTTTTCTTGGCAGAGATACTAGAATGAGTTTCTATTTCCTTCTCCATTGGATTAATGCAAACAGAGATTAAATGACTTGTTCAGGATCACATAGTATGTTTCTGTGGTCAAATTCGAACTCTGGTCTTTCTGACTCTATGTCCAGTACTCTATCTATGGATCCCTCTAGCTGCCAAATCATCATAAAGGCAATATTTTATCTCATAGTTTGAATTTGTGAAATTGAACAAACAGTATTTGACTTTATTTGGGAATTAGGCTAAGTATATGTAGTCATTTGAATATGAAGATTATTGGTCATTTATTATAAAATCTTATGAATAGGCTCAAAAATGTTCAGGGAGTTACTATTGCCTACCAGGTGAAACTCCAGCATCTTAACCTAGTATTCGGTTTCCTATTTTATTAGCTTCCTCATCTCCTACCATTCATCACTTAATACTGATCAAACTAAATTCTTTTTCTTAAGTCCCAACTTTTTACCTCTGTTCATTTACTTATATTATTCCCTTGCAGTTGAAGAAACTGAGGCAGATTGGTTAAGTGGTGCTGTATATTATGATTATTTATATTGATGTCACCTTCTAAACTCTATGTTTGTTATTTGGGGTGAGGAATGTTGTCTTATCAAAGTTATGTATTGTTCCTCAGTGTTTTATGTAGTACTCTTTATATTAATCTTGTTCAATTTAAATTTATTAAATATCATATTTCCTGTCTACCTTATTAGAACTAACTAGACTCCTTCTGGTTTTTTACTTTATGGTATACTGTAGCACATAGTCCCCATTTCAGTTTCTTACTTAATCCTTGAGTGCCTGTGTGTGTGTGTGTGTGTGTGTGTGTGTGTGTATGTATACAAACAAGTTGTTCAACAACAAAGCAGCATTGTTGTTATTCGACATATTCAGTCAAATTTCAATTGTGTCTGACTCTTGTGACCCTATTCGAGATTTTATCGGCAAGGAAACTATAGTGATTTATCATTTCCTTCCCCAGCTAATTTTACATTTGAGAAAACTGATGCAAATAGGATTAAGTGACTTGCTCATGAAGCAGCCAAGTGGTTTAATGAATAGAGAACTGATCCTGGAACAGGAGGACCTGAGTTCAAATCTGACCTTAGACACTTAATAATTACCCAGTTATATGACCTTGGGCAAGTCACTTAAACCCCATTACCTTGCAAAAAACAAAAAAGAAAAGGGACTTGCTCAGGGTCACAAAGTATCTGAGGCTACATATAGACTCAGGTGCTCTATTCACTATACCATGTGACTATCCAGAATTCATTTATGTAGTTAAAAGACCAGAATTCAAATCCTGGCTTTACTAAATATTTAACTCTTATGACCTAGAGAAAGTAAAAAGAAAACTCTTTGGCCTTTGTTTTTCTTAACTGTGAAATTACAAGTTTGCTTCTTAATGTCTATCCCAAATTGAAATTCCAAATTGCCCAATCCTTCCCCAAGTCCCTCTACAAATCCCCTTGTGATTGGTAACCAAAGAAGGGAAAGGATTCTTTTGAGTTCCTGAATCCTAGGGGTAAATTCTAGCAAACTATAAGCTCTTTGAAGGCAGTGCCTATACTTTATTTTGTCTTTGAATTCCCTAGCACATGGGATCTTAGATGAAGTTGGGATATGGTAAATATCTGTTGGATTGGGTGGGATTATAAAAATCTAGTCATACTCATTGTTTGCATTTGGTGTCAGGGTTAGCTTCTTCTAAGATGCCTCTGTCATATTCAGGTAACACAATAGTTTTAAAGGTTACATATAACCTTTGAGAGATGAATTGAGTTGGATATAATGGAAAAACACTATGGACTAAGGATCATTCATGAACTTTCATCAGTAACATAGTATAAGGATTACTTGTACTCTATTATCCAGAAATTGTTTTATTCTTTTTTTTTTTTTTGGTTACTTGACATTTTAAATGTTATATATTTAAATATTTAGATATGCCTCTCATGTTTTTGTGCTTATTGCTCACACACACGCACACAAACACACTTTGTTAAAAATGCTTTTAATGTGGGCCTGAAGTGTTTGTTTTATGAGTACGTACATTCTCTGGAGGCCCTGAAGAGCAAATTATTATGTAGACACAGTGGGAAGGAAGTTCTCATTAATGCCCTTCAACACATCCCTAAAATAAATAGATTTTACTGCAAGTCAGCACACTCAGAAACCGAGGTTGATCTCTGGCTCATAATTATTATCATGATCACTTAATTTTCCAGATCTTCCTAGCTCCAATACTGGCCTTTTAGTTACCAAGTCACACTAACTCTCTCCTTCCCTTAGGATATATTGTATTTATTAACAGGTAGTTAAGTCAGACTGATTTTATGTAACTACTAAATGCCTTATTGCTTATTTACTGGAATGGCACTTTGGAAGTTGACAGCTCATGAAAATTGGTACATGATCTATCCTGACAAAGTAAAACAGCCATCACACTCCCTATACACAATACATTCTCAAATATAACATAGTCTTATTTTGGCCAAGGAATTATGAGATGGATTGAGAAAATTGTTTTATAGGATTGCTTTTCAGATGTGTGTTTGTGTGTGTTTGTGTGTGTGTGTGTGTGTGTGTGTGTGTGATTCTGTGGATCTTACTGTCTTTTGGCTTTTCTTAGCAAAATACTAGAGTGGTTTCTCATTTCCTTCTCCAGGGGATTAAAGCAAGCTGAGGTTAAGTGATTTGCCAGGTGTCACAAAGCTAGTCAGTGCCTGAGGCCAGATTTGAATTCAATGTCTTCTTCAACATCCATAATTCTATTAATTGAGCCACTTAGCTGCTTCCAAAAATAGGAATCTTGAATCTATGTTTTGCAAATTATTTAGGCAGATTTCCTGATTAACCATTATATTTGTGGCATGCCTCCTAGTTTTACCCTCTTTCTCTAGCCTTACCCTAACTTGGGGCTTTCTGTGTTTGGTGAGAATTCACCATATCTAAGTGTCACAGACCCACTATGATGTTCTCCAGCCATCTTTATGTACAAACTGCCTGCTATCATCCCCTAAACATCTGGCAACAATAACCCAAGAAAAACTATAATTCCTTGAAAGAATGTGGGACTTCTCAGAACAAAATATCTTTCCTTAGGTAATACTCCCCTATATATTTTCCTCCCCTCTCCTCTAACAAAGTATGATAAGTTCCTTGAGGAGAAGGACTGACTTCCTCTTTGTGCTCATACCCCCGGGAATTAGCACATAGTAAGTAATTTATAAATACTTTTTCATTTATCCATTTACTTTCAGATATGCAATCATTTAAGATTTAAAAGCAATTTTTGAATATTTAATGCAGAAAATGTAAACAAAAAAATACCATCTTCTCCCATACCATCCTTAGACTTTTAAAATATTACTAACACTATAGTTTTGAAAAAATAAAATTAGCAATTCAAGGTGCATCTAGTGTGAATTTTACAGAAGATTATGTAAATGTAGGAAATTATAATTCTATCAGGATGTCATTACATGTGTCTACTTAGATGCACATTTTCTGCTATGTTTAAGTTAAACAAAACACAAAATGACTATGTAGTATGACATCTCATTAATATGTTTCCATTCACATCTGTGCCTTTAGTATAAAAAAATTAGACTGCCTCAGTGATAAGAGATTAGGTCCTTTAATTAGAAACAAATGACAAATCGTTGTTAACCCCATGTGATGCTTTCTAAAACTTCCATCAAATATTCCTCTTAAAACATTATTAAACACAAGTTTCCCAGATCTACTTCCTAGAAAGTGCCATTTAACAAAACCCAGGCAGGATGTTAATACTGGGACCGAATTACAGGTTGCCAATGCATTTCCTGCGAGCGGATTGACAGGGGATCATTTTGTTATGGGGCCACCTCCAGTGTGTTGTGACAACCAGTCATTACACCTCTGCGCACAGCACTCAGCTGTAGGTTTCTCCAGGATGCAAATAGCCCCAAATGGGTCCAATTTAGAGAGAGTGGATAATGTATCCTTCACTTCTGTAAGGTAGAAGCTTTTAATTTTCCAAGAACAGAGAAGGGAAGTGCATTTCGCTTTCTGGAAATAAAGATTGAGTTAACCAGCTGAGCCAGGAAAAGGGAGGCACAATAGCAATATCTGTTACCTTCTAAATAAAAACACTTCACCTGCCTTGTTTCCTCTAGCTCAAGCCAATGTGTTAAGTGGTCAAGTGAGCCATCTCTTCTTGATAAATACAATTATCCACTTAAAAACTGAATGTCAAATGCTAGTAACCTTGAAGCTCTCTCTTTTTCTTTTCTTTTTTAAGTCTTCATAAGAATCTTCTGTATCTAATTATAATAATACAAAAAGTGTTTAAAATACATTTGTATGTGAAAAAATATCGTGGAAAGCTTTTCACAGTTGGACTTTAATATTTTAGCATGCCAGCTTTTATGCCCCTCTGTGATCTTACTCCCACTGTTCTATTGCTGATTTCTGTAAGTGTTGCTAACAATGGAATACAGCAAGTCCCCTAATACCAGCTATTTAAAGGAGAGGTACACTTGAAGTAGATGGGAGTAAGTCAATAAGTCCATTTAAGATCCTGTGTTTAACAAAGCCACAGGAGAAGCTATGTAGCTACAAAACGTGCCTGCTGTTAAAAGATGGGTTTTTTGGCTATGAGTACATTAATGAGGAGATTGCTCTTTGCTATAAATCTCTAGCATGATCCAGTCCACTATTACTAAATTCTACTGGATGTTAATGTCCTTTTGTTTTCAGCACTTTACAGGGAAATTAATTATCCATGAGAAATCCAGAGAGGTTAAAGTCTACTGTACCTACACTATAATGAATCTGATGACAGATATTTTAACTTAATCTAAAGTGGCAGGAAGTGGATTGGAGACTCCACCAATGGTGCTCATAGTTTATTAACATGATCTTTTAATTTTCAAAAATGGTCCTTTAATTAAATACAATATATATATTTTTTAAATAACGGATAAATATAAGGCACCAGTACTAACTTTGGGGGTACAAAGACAAATCTAAAACAGTTATTGCCTTCCAGAAGTTGGTATTCTATTGGGGAGAGGTGGCAAGTACATAGAAAAGTGGATATGGAGCAAAGGAGAAGATTAGACTCAATGTTCTTAGGCATATTTGAGGAAAATGAGACAACAACCGGTAGGGGGAGGGGGGGAGAGAAAGATTAAGGAGGTGTTACCAAAGAGGTGGAACTTTGAGTCTTGAAAAGGAAAATATGGAAGATGAAAGATGAGAAAGAAATAGACATCAAGAATAGGAGGCAGCCTCTGCAGAGGGGAGAATGGAAAATAGAATTTAGGAGAGAGTTAATCATGTCTGAAGAATGGAGCATATGAAATGGAGCAATTTGGGGGAAAATAAAAGCAGGGAAGGTATTTAGAGAGTCATTGTAGAGAGCTTTAAATTTTAGACTCTAGGGAACTTTAAATATTAGACTCTTCTAGAAGTCAGGGGCAAAATAGTTGCACTGCATTCCCTTAGTAATAGGGAACCAGTGATAGTTTTCAGTCAGGTGAGTCAGACCTGTGTCACATTTTGAGAATTTTGTGAAAGAATGATTACAAGAGTAGAAAATCAGATGCAGGGAAACTAAATAAGAGGCTATTATAATATTCCAGATGAGAAATGTTTTGAATGCTAATTAAGGTAATAGCCCTATGAATGGGGTGGTTAATAAGATAGATAGTAGCCTCATTAATAGAAATAAAGGAATTTGAAGAAATTTCTGAGAAAGGATTTGAAAATGTTGATTTTTATATATTTTAATTTTGAGAAACTGTAGGGATATATGTTTGGATTGTTCACTGTGTCGTCAACTCGAAAATAATTATCCTGGCCCAATATCAAACTATAAAGAAGGATTCACTTGGCAAGTACAAGGGGCTTTGGTTCCTTGAGATTCCTCATACAGCTTTTGGGTGAAAGACCCAGGAAATAAAATTAAATTAAGTTTTCAGGATTCTCAGGATCAATCATCTACCCCTAATTAAAGATTATTAGACTCTGAGACCTCATTTTTGATCTGCTCCAAAGCAAAAAATTTCCCCCTTTTTCAGCCTCTTGCACAGCTCTCTCCCAAATCATAAGACTATGCTGTGATCTCAATGGATATATTTGAAATAAAAATAAATTAACCTTAGGTAGTTCCTTCAGACCTCTTCCTACCTCTACTTGAATTACCACTCCATCTTCTGTCAAGTTTTATTTGTGTTACTACTGAATTTGAAGTTTCTAATAAGAAAAAAAAAATATTGCTTTAGATTTAGGTTGAAAGTTTCCATTACCATTTAAATATCCCCAATATAGGAGCACCTAGATCATGATGTCACTAAATTAGAACTGGAAAGAATAAAAAATTAGTACATCAAGGGCCAGATATAGTGGCAGACTTTATAAGAAGAAATATCTTATCCAATGTAGCAGAGCCATGGGAAAGGACCAGAGATTAGAAGAGTGCTGAAGAATCAGGAAGAAGTCATTAGTGACAAGTCTGTGACTCCTGGAAGGCAGTGGGGTAGTGGTGGTGGTGGCAGAATCAACATTTCAAAAGCTAGTGAGAAGAAACAAAGACTGGTACCAGAAAGATGGAGGAAAAGTATCCAAGTCTGAGTAAAGGGGTTCTGAAAATTTCTCAAACTCAGTATGTTGAACCCTGCAATGAGTTTATAAATTTGGATATATATTGGTCTTGTATTTCTGGATGAATTACAGCAGTACATGTGTCTTGATAATATTTGTTGCTTAATGAATGTGAGACAACTGTGTCAAGAAATCAATGTACACATGTGCATTGATGCATAGAGAAGGAAAAGGAAGAGTCAAAGATAGCTTCAAAGTTACAACCTTGATTAACTGAGAAAATGGGAATGCCACCTGGAGAAATAGAGACTTTAGAAGGAAGGACCTTGTTTATTGTTTTTCTTAGTTTTGTTTCCTGTTACATGTAAGGGAGGGAGAATGGTAATAGAGATTACATAAAACCGAAGTGGAAAGCAAACTTTAGGTAGAAGCTTTCTTGTTTAGGGAACAGAAAGAAAAGGAACAATCAAAGGAAATAGAAGACAGAGAAAAAGTTTCATTGTTCAAGAGAAGAATTGAGTAGAAAAGATGCCAAGGGAAGAGAGACAATCAAGAGGTAATTTCATATAAAATGGAACATAAACTATCAATTTTTGGTAGTGGGGGATGTGGGAAGATGGGCACATTAATACACTATTGGTAGAACTTTGAGTAACTCTTGTAATGCTGAAAATTATTTTGGACATTTGTAATGGAGAAAGAAGCCATTGAAGTATTGATGACATTTAGCCCAGTGATTCCCCTAGTGTACATATAACACAAAAAGGTCAATGACAGAAAGCTTCTATATGAAATGAAATATTTATTGATGCAGTATCTGTGGAATCAAAGCAAAGTGGGTAGCCATAAAAATGAATCTATCTCATGTGTTATGAATGCATTGAAGTATAATTGCACAATACCCTTTCTTTGAACAATACTATTACTGGGTCTGTATCCTGAAAAGATCATGAAAATGGATAAAAATCCCACATGGAGAAAAATATTCATAGAAGCTCTTTTTGTAATGACAAAGAATTGGAAACTGAGGAGATGCTAATCAATTGGGGAATGGTTGAATAAATCATAGTGTTTGTATGTGATGGAACACTATTGTTTTATAAGAAATTATAAGAAATGGGATTTCAGAAAATTCTGGAAAGACTTGTATGAATTGATACTGAAGGAAATGAGCAGAATCAGAAGAACATTATATAACACTAACAACCACAAAGAATGATGATCAACTATTATGGACTTGTTCATTTCAACAGTACAGTAATCAAAGACAATTTAAGGGACTTTTGATAGAAAAAAACATCTGTAACCAGAGAAGGAATTGTGGAATTTAAATGAAGACCAACACCAATTATCTTGAATTTTTTAAAGTTGTCATGTATTAATGTCATGTTGCTCTCTCTAATATTTTCTTTCTTCCTTTGGGATCTGACTCTTCTCTCACATGTTCAATATAGGTCTATATTTAGTATGGTTACAAATGTAAGGCCTATATCAGATTGCTTTCCTATCAGGGGGAGGGGGAAGTGAAGGGAGGGAGGGAGAAAAATTGCGAAACAAAACCTTGCAAAAATAAAAATGGATTGATAAAAGCTGGCATTGTATGTAGTTAGAAAAGCAAATTTAAATTTTACATAAAAGATTCATCTTCCTGAATTTAAATCTTGCCTCATATATTTACTAGGTGTATGATCCTCTTCAAGTCATGTTTGTCTATGTTTCTTCTCCTGTTAAATGAACTGGAGAAGGAAATGCAAACCATTTTGATGTCTTTGCCAGGAAAAATCAAAATGTGGTCACAATATGTTGGACATAACTGAAATGACTGAACAATAAAATGTATATGTGTATATAATACGTGCTTGCATGTGAATATAAATATGTATATATAATTATATAAAATATACATATATAAATTTATATATTAACACATACACATATGTGTGTATTTATATATAGTCAATTTGCATAAGTGAGAAGCTGAAAAGTACATCAAATATCATTACATGATACTCAACTCTTGAAAAAATTCAGACTAATATTTTGTTTTAAGTAATACACAATAATTCTTCACTATATAGTCAGTTTTTGTTTAAATTGAATTGTAAAATTTGCCTTCATTGCCTTTTTTTGAGTAAGACTACAACTGAACTATTCTATATAAAAAATTCTCACCTATTTAATTAAGAATTGAGCATGTCTACATTATGCAAATAAAGCCATTATTCTTAGGGTATAGTTTTGTATAGGGCACCCCAGTGAGAATTAGAAGATTTGGTTTCTAGTTATGCCACTTAGCATGTGAGTGAACTTGAGAAAATCACTGAACCTTTCCTTCTTAATTTTTTTCCTCATTTTAAAAATAAGGGAAATGATTTCTAATACTCTCTCAGGTCTTATATTCTATTGTTTTTAGATATCTTCAGATCAGACATAACTATGAATTGCTGATTTCCTTTTGTAAATGGTATTTCTTCAGACATGAATATATACATCCAATATCTTATTTAAAAACAAAAAATAAGAAAAAATCTCTCTCAATTTTGAAAAAGAATGAAATGTTTTGAGACTTTTCTACGTAGAAATTTAGAAAAAGGCAAGTTGAAAATTAATTATTTCAGCATATGGGTGAAAGTAGAACATGTGCCTTTTCTGGGTAAATTAAGTACACTAACCATCAGAATAAAATTTAGCTTGCAGTCAATTTAGAAATACTTTCCCTCTTTATGATTATCTCTGAAAAGGCAACGTTATAGCTCAGAATTTAGCAAGATACGAGTATCATGCTTTATGCTCTATCAGCTTAGTTGATTGCCTTTGCCACAGTTTGCCAATCAAATCAATGGGTATTTGAAATGCACATTTTTCCAAAATAATTTTTCTTATTATTAATTTATTATTTACAATGTGATTGGAAAATCCATTGGAATTTGGGGTGGAAGGATTGGATCATTAGGTTTCAGCCTCCAGGAAATAGGTCACAGCATGTCGGCAGCAGAGCTCAAAAAGTGGTAATAAAGTCATCAGTTATCTTGGTCAGAATGTAGTTTAGAACCCTAGGAGGTGATACACCCACAAAGAAATAAATTATTTTATCATGGGTTTAAGTAACATCTCTGTGGATGACAGGTGATCTGTGTTTGGGTGGGAAAACTCAGAAAATCAAAAAGAAAAACGAGTATCTTTGTTCTCCAAATCATTGAAGTGACTGGGTGTTTGTGAGCTGTGCTGATCATATTTGAATTCAAATTTATTCACATGCATGTTTATTTATCCCCCCCTTGAAAAATTTTAATTTGTTTATTAAATTTTCTCTTTTCCCCATCTAAATAGTTGAGCCCTTCAGGATAAATTTTCTGCCTGGCAACTATACAAAGCTAAAATCATTCATAGAGCCACATAAAACAAAATAAATTAATTTCATTAAAAACAAATTAAAATACCATCTTTCTGTTGTTGTTTTTAAATGCTACTGCCCTAAAATGCTGCCCCATTGGGAAAAGCTAATTTAAACAAATGGTCCATAGTATATCTTCAACCATGTCCTGGAACTCTGCCAGGTCAGGGTGGCCAGGCATTCCTACAAGGGGACTTTATAGAAAATCAGCTTACTGGGACTGAATTTTGGTCAGTGAGAATCATCTTCAACTTGACAGAAAAAAATGATGATTTCCTTGAAAAGATACTATGTTTATTATATACACTAGTAATTCTGTATCTGAGCATATACATTTATTAGATAATTCAGAACCCTCAATTTTTTTTCATATTTCTTCACATTTCTCAGATTGTAAGCTTCCTAGTTATAGATATTACATTTAGATTATTTAAATTGTGTATTTCCTTACATAACCTCAATTAGATGATCAAGGTATACTTTCAATGAAGACCGATGGCTTCACCTAGATCCTACCAATTCCATATATTAAGAGAAGCAAAGATAGGAAACCAATCTCTCAGGTAATGAGGACTCCGACCTGTTAGGATTTGAAGGCATTTGGCACTTATTGAAGGAGGCAAAAAGGCCAAGAGTCCTAGTCAGTCAGGGGGCCATGCTGTCACTGCTTAATGCCTGAATAAACTATTTGGCTAACCACAACCCTTCTGCAAACCAAACAGAGGACAAGGAAACAATGCCAATAAGCTCAGCTAAAGAGAATTGGACAAATTAGTGCAGAAGATGAGAGGAACACTAAGGAAACCATTCAAATACATTATATCACCCTACAAGTCAAATAACAACTGAACAGGGTTACAAGGATATAATCATGGAAAAATGACTTGATGAAAACTTGTATAACATTTGTAATATTTCAACATGGTGTTATTTCCTCCCCGTAGTTATATTAAACCTGCTTTAACCTACTATAAACAAAAGAAGAATGTTCGTATTGAAATAATACTGAAAATACCATCCCCTAGGGTAGTTGGTACTAATGCCTATCCTTTACTCCTTAAAGAACAAGTCCATAGAAAGCATACACAGTAAATGACAATGTACTTGGAAACTGACATGCTGATTATCATGTTTGGATATTATTCATTTTATTTATCTTTCCAAATACAAACACTGGGGTCCTTTCTATAAATATTATCTGCATTGGAAAGCTACTGCTAATAAAAATCTGCATCTTTTTGGCTATTAAATCTACTGAAACTCACTGTAAACATATAGTACTCATTAGAAAAACATATTTTTGCTCCATAGACAAAAGACTTTGGGGAGTGCAGGGGGTTGCCGGGGGAGAGGGTAGTTTAAAACAGGTCAGTGGAAAGATGTAATTATATCTGTGTGGGCTTGGCAAAACCCTCCTAAACAGCAAGCTTGCGATGATTTTTGCCAAAGCACTCTGGGCTTATTGGGGGTCCTGTTTCTATAAGGAGGGCATGATTCCAGTAAATATCTTCTGCAATAGGATGTGTTGAAATAAGGGAGCTA